>NC_040040.1:43446809-43543518 GCF_003713205.1 Coffea eugenioides
ATGTGTGTTCATTAAACGTTGATGGAGGGTCAACGAGGTTGGATCAAGTATTGCAACGAGCAGTTGGCTCCTGAGAGCCACCTGTATCCTTTAATTTGTGGTGTTCATTCAGTTCTCTTATTTGATGTGTATATGTGCCCTAAAAGTGATTCTTCTTGATTTCTACTGTTTATACTTTTTGGTACCTCATTGAGCTTCTGACTCACCCCGTTCCGTTATCCTTGTTTTCCTTACAGGGAACCATCTTTTGGAACTTCGATGTTTTGAAGAATCAAATGAGCTAGTATAAATACTCTTTTGTATAGCTCCTCGGGAGTTGGAAAACCCTAAATGTACTTTGATCCAAATATTTCCCTTTTGATTTATAAATTACAAACGTATGTATATAAAACTGTTTAATCATGTTCATGCATTTTATTTGGTTTGGAAATGTTTATTTTCTAGAGTTATATAACGTTATCTGTATTCGATTGGGTTCCGGCCGGATTGTGACGTGGCAGTCACTGTTCATCCGCGGCTTGTTTTCGTTCTTTGTTTTGTTTCTTTTAACGGTTGTTGTAGCGCTCGAGCACTGTATTATCTGTCGGAACAAGTTTTTCAGGGTGTGATTAGCTTAGTAGTCCTGGCGGTACTTCCATTTCGTTTTGATTTTTCGTGGGAACGTTGTACCAAAGATTGATTATATCTTTTAGTTCGGCTCAATTGGATTCTAAATGTTTATCTTCTCGAAGTCCTTTTGAGCGTTTGATAGGGTTTACGTTTGTTCCAGATCCGTAGTCCCGGCGAGAGTTGGGCAGGCGGTCCGCCGAACCCTTTGATTCGTCTTAGGGAGAGGTGGGGTTGTCACAGGTGGTATCAGAGCTGTTTCGCGTGGTCTCTGCTCGGAATGAGCTTGGGGCCAAGTGGTGTTGTGGTCTCGCTCATGTGAATGAGTGTAAGGGACTAAGTACTCTTTTGAGCGTAAGTTATGAATCACGGTGTATTATAGGTTTCAAAATATTATTTTGGTACTTGGAGACTATAGATACGTATGTCAGGTAGGAATTTCAAATGTTGATGATTTACTCTTGGGACTGGCCAACTCGAGTGGTGAATTATCTTATTTTGGATTCTTGTACCCGAATTCGAAACGGGATGAAAGCCTAGGTTAGAAATGACTTAGGCAAATTAGAAACCTGATTCTTCGAAACTTTATATGATGTGTTAGGGATCATTAAGGATGATTAACCCTGCCTAAGAGATAAATTGTGATATTCTTGTAGATTACGGATGGAACCCTAGGGGGGGAAGATTTTCGTTAGTTGCTTTTGTACTGTTGGTCTAGTTCGTAGTGTGTACTATTGAATGACCCCCTTACTTCCATAGGATTTACTTTGCTTGTATCTGACTGACTGTTACTGTGTGATTTGTTTGATATAGTCGTGTTATATGTATATTTACTTTTGAATTGATTCGGACGTATTATATATATATCTGACTGACTGACCTCGCTAGTTTGTATATTGTATTCGTGCCTCGAGTCTAGATTAGTTAATCCAATGGAAGGAACTCGTAGTGGATGAGGCCGGGGCCGTGGACGTAGGCAACGCTCAAATGAA
Organism: Coffea eugenioides; assembly: GCF_003713205.1. Taxonomy (NCBI): domain Eukaryota; kingdom Viridiplantae; phylum Streptophyta; class Magnoliopsida; order Gentianales; family Rubiaceae; genus Coffea; species Coffea eugenioides. The sequence continues at coordinate 43,448,408 of NC_040040.1, forward strand.
GGGGGAAATCGGGAATCAATGCCTGAACCCAACCCTGAACCTGGAGTGGATCCTAACGTTCAGGTAGCTGCGGCTATCCAGCACATGACTGATCTTTTAGCTCATGTAGTAGAGCATCAGGGCCAAAACTCTATTTCTCAACCTGAAAACCCTGGTAACCATATAGAGGGGGAGGATTGGACCCTCGAACGATTTCAGAAGTTCTTCCCACCGAAATTCCTTGGAGGACTAGACCCTGATGTGGCCGAGCGGTGGCTAGAGAAGATGATTGATATTTTTGCGGCGTTGCACTATATTGAGGAAAGATAAGTGACATTTGCTGTCTTCCAACTGGAGGGAACAGCCCGTTCTTGGTGGAATATAATAAGATTGAAATGGGAAAGAACACAAACACCGAGGACGTGGACGAATTCCATGATAGAGTTCAACGCGAAGTATTGCCCACCCCTAATTCAAGAAAAGAAGGAAGATGAGTTCATTAGGTTTCGCCAAGGAGCTCAGACTGTTGCCGAATATAAGAGTCAGTTCACCAGGTTGTCTAAGTTCGCTCCCAAGCTAATTGTAACTGAGCAAAGGAGGATAAGACGTTTTGTCTAGAGCTTAAATGTTGAGATTCAGAAGGATCTGACTGTAGCCCAACTGAGTGCCTTCAGTGATGCGGTGGAAAAAGCTCAACGAGTTGCAAGCGCAAGGTTACAAGTTAGAACCTTTCAAGCGAGGAAAAGAGCTATTCCTGAAAGTAGCGTAGGACAAGAGGATACGAGTACACCTCCCAAGCTCGGAAATGGAACTGGAGGGGTAAGATTTCCTGGAATGTCAAGTGGTGCTTCACAAAGAGGCTCGGACTCTGCTTCCCATGGTCCCTGCGGGTACTGTGAAAAGCCGAATCATACGGAGGATGTCTGCTGGAAGAAAGGAAGAAAGTGTCTACGTTGCGGGAGTGCAGATCATCAAAGTAGAGCACCATCAGGTCCTTAACTCATCCGAGGACGTAGAAGGTACGAGCTGCTGGTTACCTTAGATTTTGATAGATCCCATTGATAAGAAAAATTTCGAGAACGAAATTTCTTTAAGGGGGAGAGAGTGCGAGGACCCATAAAATTTTCTTAGTTTATATTATATTATTTTCTTTTATTTCACATGCATTTTCCTTTAGTTTACTACATTAATTTTTCTAAAGATTTTATAAGCGAATATAGTTTTTAAATCATTTTCCTAGTATCAGATAGTTCATGTTAAATTTGAAGTGTACTATGGGCGTGGGACCCGCTAGTGCACTAAGTGCGATAAATTTTTTACGATTAATGGATGATTTGTATAAAGGGATATTATTTTACAAGGTGTTAGGAGACAATTAGAGGTTAGCTAGATAAATTACCATTGGTAGACAAAACGATAAGATTGAAACCCTAAAGGACCATTTGTCATAAAACCATTGGAAGTTGGACTTTTGACTAAGGTTATTAACTTTACTAAAATCAGATTTTTGACCAAAAATTGCTTCACTTTCTTGTCTCCTTTGGCCGAAAATATTGAGAGAAAAACCAAGAGAGTTCTTCATCTTCCACTTCAATTTCTTGTCCAAATCTTGAGTTCCAACCGATTAAATCGCAAACTACTCCATAAAAGTGCTAGTTAAAGTAGTTTTCAAGGTGTTTGTGGAGCTATTTTGGGAGGAAAGACACTAAGCTACTACCTTCTTGAGGTGTCAAGGTATTTTGTTTGGAAACTTACTCTTTGTTCCTAATAATGGTAAATTAGTGACTTGTGGTGGCTAAATAGGTTGTTCTATGGAAGATTTCATGGATTAAAGTGGAGTTAGATAAATTTCTGATTTTTTTGGAAATTTTTCTGTTTTCATATGATGGTTATGGTTGGCCTTGGATTGATACTCTAAATTGTGTTAAATGGAGCCTTTGTGCGTTAATTGCGGTTGTTTGCGAAAAATTTCAGAATTGTGCGGAAATTTCAGTTTTAGGGTTTCAATTCTGCCCTATTCTGACCAGTGTCATTCGACCATGATGGAGGCTGAATTTGGCTTAATTCAAAACATGAAAATTGAAGGAAATGATGTTTTATAGCTGCCTGTAAAATTTCAACTCAATCAAAGCACTGTAACTTGTGAAATGATCGAAATACCCTTGACTGTCCACAAGTCTTGTTTCACGGACAGTTTTCTGTCCTCTCTGTGATTTTGATATTTGACCATGAAAATGCATGATTTGGCTTTGGAGGTCTTCATAAGAAATGTAGGTATATATTTTGGCTTTGAAACACATAAGATTCATTTCAATCCGATAAGTGTAGTTTCAGTTGTGGTTATTGTGCCGAAAGGTGTGTTTTATAGCCTATGATTTGTATATGGTTGATTTGAGATGAATTGGTGTTGTTTGTAGGATGAAAAAGTAAGGAAATGTAGGGGATATACTGTCCAAATTTTGGGAGTGTTGAATTTTTTCGAGTTTGGTTTAGTTTGGGATATATATAAGAAGGGTTTTTAGGGTTGTTCGAACCCTAGGTTTTCATGTTATCTTTTCGTTCCAAAAATCATGTTTTACCCCCTTGCATTTGTAATTATTTGGAGAGGTATAAGACTTATAGTCGAGTCTCATTTGTGCATCTTATTTACTGGATTTGTGGCTGTGGGAATCATAATTGTTTACCTTGATTATTCTAGGATTTCTTGGTGATTAGAGCCCTACTTTGGTGGAAACTTCTGAAGCGTCTTTACGCGAACTGGTGAGTGTACCACACCCCTGAATTATTACTAAACTGGTTATCTGTACTTACAAATTGCTATTTGAATGTCTTTATCGACTGTTTATTTTGTACGAGATGAGTGTGTAATTTTTCACACTCGTTCTCTGGCCTGTGTGACTTGTGTGACGCCCCCACTTCTCCCTAAGGCGAACCAAAGGGTATCCGTGGGACGCCTGCCCAACTCTCATCAGGACTCACTACAATCCACAATTCAAAAACTCGGAATACTTCAATGACTTCAATACATAATTAAAGTACTCCAAAATATCTCACACTTACAATTAATCAGCTCTCAAGTTTAATACAATCCAAAAGAATATTTACTACAGTCATCTGCTGTAATACAAGTTTAAATTTTCAAAAGAAGGCAATCTAGTACAATTCACGAGCACTTTTGGTTTCGAACCCTGTTAAAAAAAATTCAAAACGTGGGATGAGCTACACAGCCCCAGTGAGGTTCCAAGACACTCTAGCAATTCTAATAAATCAAGTAATTGAGCATATCATATGTATGGTTCAAGATTACACATTGGCATATTAACATGAGACAATAATCATTGTACAAGTAATTTGAGCATATCACAGGTACGACACATTTGTATGAAACGGTTATCATTATGCAAAATAAACACACATTAAAGGATACGGTGTTCCAGTGGAACCATTTCGGTGATATGCACCTTATAACTTCCGATTCCTACGGTACTGTCTGGCCATCGTCTTATCCCTCCAGTGGTAATACTCGAGTATATCGAAACGGTGGCTCAGGGTTCCAACCTACCCGACCGAGCCCAATCTTGGCTCGAGTAGGTCAGTAACCAAGGGCAAGACCCAAGTTCAGCATAGAGCTTACAACATGCACAAATAACCAAGTAAATCGGTGAACGATAAAATTTATCATTTTAGTAGGTCGAGTGAGATAAAGTACACACTCGCCTTAAAACGGTGGCCCACTTCATATGAGCATATCATTTATGATAATCAAGTAATCAGGTGGTCAAGTAATCAAGTAAGTTAGTGATCACGTAAGCAGATAATCAAGTAAGCAGGTAACCAAATAGATTAGAAAACGGTAAGTAAACACGGTTAACGGTAAACGGTAAACGGTTAACGGTGGCAATTACGGTTAATTGGTAGACATATATCATTTTAATAGGCCGCCTTTGGCCGTGTCCCACTATTACCATGTAAGAGTCGAGAAGATTCACTCCAATCGACTTATGCTGCCATGACATAATTAATCATTTAAACACATCATGTAAATATGCTCTCCAAGTATTTCATATCTAGTATTTCAAGTAATCACATAAATATGCTCTTTAAGCATTTCATATCGAATAGTTCAAATATACATACTTCAAGTATTTCATGTCGAGTAATTCAAGTATATCTTATTCAAATATGCATGAGTGTGGGAAATACTTAACATATAGCACTTAACACTTAATGACCATGGGTTAAGCATGTCATAGACTTATTTCAATTACGTATTCTTATATGGAACACTCACCTATTCAAAACAAGTGATTAAGTACTCAAACAAGCGTTTGGGCGTCCACTTCGAGCTCCTCTTAAAGGTCTCCTTGAACGCCTGAGCAATTAACCATTAACTATTATACACTATCACTTAGAACCCCTACTTATTAAAGAAGGTTGTACAATCTAAAGAGAATTCATGAATTGGGTCTTAATTATTCATAATCGAGGTTCAAGAGTGAAGTTTTAAAATCTAAAGAGAAAAACTAGCATTTTTCACGAAATCGAGTTCAAAATGTTCAATCGATATCGAGAAAAGAAGGCAAGTTTCAATTTTCTAAGAAATTGACAAATTTCAGATTTGGGAGTCGATTTTAGAAAAATCATATATTACATTATATAGGTCCAAAATTGGAAAACTTGATACCGTTAGAAACCTCTTCAAAAGTACTAAAAGTTCTTAAAATATGCTTTTCCATGATCCTGTCGCGCCCCATTTTTTATAAGAAAAATAAACGGTTTAAAAAAAGTGAATTTTTGATTGGAAAATGAATTGTTGATTTAAAAAGAAAATGGGCCTAAATGGGGCTTGTAATGCGACGATTTTGACCCAAAATAAGTTTAAAAAGGGTTTTGAAATAAAAATCGGAGTCGCCACTTGGTATAGAGTTAAGGTGTACCAAGTCACCTAAAAATGAATTTTTCGAAAAAGATAGAAAACCCCTTTTTAAACGACTCCTAGTCGACGAAAATCAAAGGAAAGGTTCGGGAGTCACATTTGACGAAGGGGAAAGTAAGGATAAAAATCCATGGCACCCCTTCGACCTAACCAAGGCTAGTTGCGTGATTTAGTCAAAGATTTTCTTGTTTTAACCAAAGAATTTATCACATTTGGATGTACTATATGAATGCAAACCCTAAATCTAGGAGGGCATCGGGGGGTCAAAATATCCCTTCGAAGTTAATTGGTACCAATCACATTAATTGTGACGTCCAATAAAGATCATTCGAAGATGTCACGAATAATGCAAAAATATGATACTCTAAAAATAGGAAAAGGAACAAGATAATTATATAAATACAAATATACGTGACCTAAGGGAATGCATTATGTCGGGTACGGGGGACTAATGTTCGTGACTCAATTTCCCCTTTAATAGAGGGAATACGAGCGTGCTAAGGTTAGAAAATCAAACTCGTCCATATCCCATATCCAAGGGGTTTTCCCTAATCTAATCAAGCAAATGATTTAACCTAATTCTAATGCTTATATGAAATGCAAGTCTAATGTCATGTTTCATTCAAAAAGGGCAAGTAATATACATATAAGGGCAGATATGGGAGAAGGGGTATACATATATAAGGAAAGTGTCATGCAACATGGTGAAAGAGGCCCTAGAAAGTAAAGATATGCATGAGATGAAGTGGTTTTATCACACAATCATGATCTAACGCGCGAAGGGCTCTTAAGGGTCTAGCGTTGGACTAGCCCATGTCTACAATTTCCCACTAGCATTGGACTAGTGAGAAAAGTCGGAACAAACGGTCACAACTAACGTTGGACTAGTGTGGATTCGAGAAGTCGACCACAACTAGCATTGGACTAGTGTGGTGATCTCATACATCGGTTACAGTCAAATAAATCATGTAAAACCTAATAAAAGCATGTAAACACATAAATCACATATAGCACATGACACACAAACATGATATCTAGAAAGACCCTAAGAAAGCGTAACACATAGCACATAGAAATGCAAAACACATAAGGCAATTAAGGCCCTAACTATTACATTTTTTGGGGGAAGGCCTACGACAATCTAAAAGGGGAAATAAGAAGGAATAAAACAATTAAATCCCTAACTATTACAATTTTGGCATTCGAGTGCCTCCCAAATGATGAAATTGAGCTAAAATTAAAGCAAAACTAAGCAACTAAAGAAATAAATAACGTGAAAATGAAATAAACACTTAAAGTCATGCAATTGCACACATAAGACACATACATGCACATAGGGTCAAATAAAGTCAAAAAAAAAATAAAGGATAGAGTGTACCTCCCTCGCAATGGTAATCAAAGGAAGGAAAAAAATGGCTTCAAAACAATAAAAGGGTCAAGGCACCAATTAAATAGTAAAGTATAAAAAAAATCACCAAATCCCTCTCAATCGTAACTTAAATGAAATCAAACAATGCATAATTTCCAAGGAAAAGTAAATTATTGATCAAATTTCTGAAATAGAAAACTACTAAGGACCCAATTGCAAAAAAAATAACCCATCACTCAAACCCAATTAAAACATTTTGGGAACTTCAAGGGTCCAAGAGCAAAGAAAGGACCAAGTGGTGGTTCAAATTGCAATTATTCTAGGACCTAATTGCAAGAGATTGGAACATAATTGGGCTTTTGTAGTATTGCTAGAAATTAAAGGGAGTAAAGTGCAGTTTTTAGAAAGTTTTCATGCGACATGCATGCAAATGCTACGAAGGAAACAAGTTTCTGCAACAAAAACTTTCAACAACTCATGAAGCTTTCAGCAACGTTCTGCTGCATATCTGCAGCATCAAACCATGAGAATGAATTTGCCAAAAAAATGCACAAAAACACATTTTTCATCAACCCAACTCACACACACGTCTCCACTCATCCATCAACTGAGACGATCCAGGCCAGGAAAGCAAGGAAACACAAGAAATGCAACAAAACACTTAACAGCTTTTCGCATCAAGAGTCTCCAGAAATAATCCAAGTACAAACCGAAAAGACATGAAATCCAAGCCAAAATTGTGCAGCTGGTGCTTTTTATTTCGAAAACTAATACCCAAGATACACAAGATAGGAAAAAAGGAAACAATGGCAAGAGAATCATCAAAGAACAAAACATGATAAAACTGTGGAACAAGCTCAGCAAACCAGCGGCAAAAAGGTTCGACAGTTCATGCATCTTCTTAGCAGGAACTTCCTTTCCTTTCGCTGGTTTCTTGAGCTGCAATTTCTGGGTTTTTGAATGCAATCATTTCCATCTAAACGTTGCTAACGACTCAACCAACAACAGCTTGGGCCAAAGTAACAAATTCACCAAGCATTCTCACCACTTTGTGACCCCAAAAACTGAAAATTTCATAGAAGGGAAAAAAAAAACATGCGAAATATGGAAATTTCTGCAACTTTCCTGCTGCAACCTTGCGGCTCAAACAACACAGAGCTGAAGTAACTAAAACTTCAAGCTTGCAAAACAATGGCAGTGTTATGGCCTGCTGTTATACCACACTTTGCTACAATAAATTGCAGCAAACACACACAATGGCATCGCCATCAAACAGACCCAAAAGCATAATCAAGCCAAACCAGAACCCCAGCTACCCGAAAATCAATTTAATAACATAGCTGCAACAAACCGAGAGTTTCGAAATTATTGTAACAGATTTTTATGCACATTATCTCAACCCAACACAATCTTAACCCAAGCAACAAGATCTTCAAGGATGCAAATCAGAAACTTTGACAACCAAAATATCTCATGCAACCTACCCCAGCCTCTGATGCTTCAAACATGCAAACGAAAGAAAGCTATGAAACTAGCAACTTGAACTCACTCATGGGTTCCTTTCTGTACAGTTTCAGCTTCCATATGTGCAGGAAGACAGCCATGAACGCTACCATTTAATGGAACATGCAACTAAATTCAAAGCATGAGACTGCTAAGCTATTCAGAACACAACTCACCGCACACGAATCATACGCATTCAGTTCATGACAGGAAAAACCACACGAAAGTTAACAGCTTTTGGTTCACAAGTTTTCGGCCATACAGATTCCAAAACATAGCTTTTAGTTCCTAGGTTTTTCACCAAACAAAAAAACAACAAAAAATAGATTTCCCATGAACATAAAATAGAAGTGACGAGATACTAAGTAACGAAAATAGACATCTGAAACAGATTCTGGGAATCCACGCTTAGAAAGCTTCAAAAATCTGAACTTTTAAAAGGAAACTTGAATTTAAAGGGAAAGGGTAGCTCACAATGCTTTCTTTCAAGCCTTTTGCGGTGAGGGTTTGCAGGTGGTGGTGGTGGATTCTGATGGCAGCAGCGGCATCAGCAACCCATCGCCGAGACCTTCGATTCTTGGTGGTTCTTTACTTTGGTTTGGCTTGGACTGAAATCCCTCAAGCTCTCTCCAGAACCTCTTGGTTTTTTTTTCGGCTCTCTCACTCTTCTCTATTGTTTCCTCCCCAACGCTTCATCCCTCCGCTCCTCCCGTCACCGGATGTTCCCTGTTTTCCTTCTTTAGCTCTCCAGCCGCCAAACTTCCCCCCGCCGTTCCTCTTTTCTAATTTCCTCACTCAACCAGTCGTCCCAACTCTCCTCTCCTGTCCCTTTTGTTTTTCTTCCAGCCCCCCCTCAACCAGCCGTCAATCCTTTTTCCTTCCCCCCTCCCAAAAGCTACGTTTCTTTTTCTATTTATACCAAACACCCATTCTCAAACCCTCACCTCAAAGGTGAGGATGAGAGTGGAGGTTTGCTGGGCATCCTAGGGCCATCCGATCCGTTGGGAGCCAAGCCAACCAGAAACAAGCTCCCGTGAAAATGATATCCCCTTTTTTTTTTTTTGCTGCTGCATGCACGGCTTCTTTTTTCTCTTTTTTTAATAATAATTTAATAAAAATGAGAACAATATTAAGTAAAGAAAAACAACAACTTAAATAAAATCGGATAAAATGCACAAAACTAAGAATAAAAGATAAAACAAAGGGCTCAGATTTTTCCTGTGTTTGGTTAATGATTTTTCCTCTTTTTTCAATTAATAAACAGTAAAAGAAATAAAACACATTATTTTATGAATAATTTCCTCTTTTGACAAATTTTACGCTAAAAGTTTTAAACAGCTGAAAGGGAAAGAACGAATACAAAAATAAAAAATAAAAAACTAAAATAAAACAATAGATAATAATAATCTAAAATGCTATACAAATACTAAAAACAAAGTCTAAGACCAAAATCATGAAATTAACAAATAAAAATGGACAAGAATTATCACTAAAAAACAAAAATAAAAATAGAATAAAAATTATTTAAAAATTTGATGTCTACAGATTCCAAATGGAAGGTATTCAAAAATAGGCTCAAAGTTGTTGTTTTGGCACTTAAGACAGTTTCGGGATTGGTTTTTGACCAACTTTGAAAATCCGGCAAAATTCTCACAATACGAACTAGCCCCCGAAATTTGGAACTCAATTAGAGCTACATTCAAAGTTTAAAACAAAACAAACGGAACAAGAATCGAAGTTTTGAGCGCCAAGATATAGCAGCTCAAAGTTGGCTAAAAATTCCTCCTTGATCAAGAATTTCCAGATTTAAAACATGAATTTTGGGACTTCAGTTGGATATCGAAATAGACTCGGAATGGCACCATAATTAGCAGTATTACACTACCATATAAGGGCTATTCCTCTGTCAAATTTCATAGGAAAATTCATTCGGCAAGTTGGTTAACAAAACCATCAAAGTTTCAAGAATTTCCAAGGCAAATCTGCCTTGTACTTCAAATTTTCTTTTCTAAAACCTTTAGCCAATAAAATGTCTAAAACATGTCTCATTTGTGATAACCAGGTCTAATAAGAATCCAATATACATTTGGTAGGTGATTAACATCAAGAATTTCAAAACAACAAGTCCCAACCAAGGGTTAGGCCTTTACTAGCCAAAAAGAGGATTTTTACTCATTGCATCAGTTTCGAAATATGGACACAACTCACTCAATTCAACTCGGAATTGAGCGCAGTTGGTGGCGTTGAAAAGCTCATAAAGCTAGAATTTCTCAGAAGAAATCATTTTCAAAATCTATTCACAAGCAACTCTTGTTTTGAGCATCAAGTTACAGTACATGTCCTGCCTCTTAAAGAGCAACAAAATAGAACAGCAATTTTCAAATGAATGGTTTGGCTCACTCGAGTGGAACTAGGTCATGAATTTTATACCAATAGAAAGCTGGGATTGTCTAGTTTCCAGTGCCATAAACGGCACTAGATTTCGACATCGGAGCAAAGAGTTATGGCCAATACAAAATGACTGCCTGGGCAATACGGGAATCATTTTCCAGTTTTGCTAACTTTGAAAATCAATTCATTTGACCAACCAAATCATGTTATCTTTCAATGAAACTTTCTACACACTTCATATAACATGTAAACAATAGAAACAAGCCATTAGAACCTCAAAAGTTTGCACAAAAGGGCTCGGACAAGGCAGGGGTAAAATGGTCACTTTTGCTCCAAGCACCTCTTTTGATTTTTTTACCAATAATACAACATTAATCCACTAATATAAGCACTAAACCACCATTAATTTCATCATCCAACATCAAATCAGTCCTTCCATCAAAAGTGGGAGTTCATAGAGCCCACACAATCAATTTCCTCAAAAATAATGCTACCCATTAACATGCATGAGTATATACGTGTAATAGAACTTCCGTAAACTAAGATTTGAGGGGTTGATCGTCCATTACCTCTCGTGATGAACTAGGACAGAATTTTCGGTCCAATGAATGCCCAAGAAAACCGAGGAAATGAAGCTCCTCTCCTTGCCTAGGTGAATCTCCAAGTTGTTGTGAGTTTGTGGTAGAAATTTCAAGTGATTTGGTGCAAGTTTGAGAGGTAAAATGAAGAAGGAACTTTGGTCTCCTTCTCTTGGTGTTGCACGGCTGGTTTGAGAAGGAAAAGAAGAATGGTAGCTGATGATAAGCTTCCGTGGGAAGCTTTGATATTTGTGGCCAAAATTGGTTCGAAAAGTCAACCTTTCAATAGTGCGCGAACGCGCGTGTTTCGTGCTCGTTTCCTCTCGGGTTTGTTTCGGTAGTGCATTAAACCTCTAATGCACTTGTATACATACTATTGTTATTCACTCTTAATTGTCCCAAAATAATGGTCTAAAGTCTCTCAATTAAATCGTGCGTGTGAAAACGCGTATTTTCAAATTAAACGTGATAAAACGAAATTTCTAAGAAATTCTTATAACGATGGTACAACTAACTATCACTTGAGCACTTAATCATAAAAATACCTATTTTAAGACTAATGCACGTATCTCCAATTTTTCAAGCTCAGTGTATCCTCAAATCGGTTATCGTTCCAAACGCACGTGCACTATTTTCACTTAACAGGCTTTCAAAAAAATTAATTTTTGAAACGAGACACTTTAAAAATATAACAAAACTATAGATCCATGTAATTAGGTCTAAAGGGTTTAGAAAATAATATTCGAAAAAAACGGGTGAGCAAATAATTAATTAAGCCATAAAAATAGAATTATAAGTGAGAAAAATTCGGGTCCTCACAACCTCCTCTCCTTAAAAAAAGAATTTCGTCCTCGAAATTCACACTTACGATAATATCGTACCCCTTATTTGCCAGATCCACTAGATCTACAAAAATCCACAACTTCTATAATTTGCACTAACAATTAAGCACTGATTTCTTCATAGGACTCCTACCCTCCAAACTATAGAGCAGTAATCATACTTTACTTGTACCACTCACGAAAATAGGGTTTTCACAAGAATAGTCAACTCCATGGTCAATTAAAGATCTAGTTAAATGATTCCATCTGGTGGTTCAAAACTCGAATAGGAAGATATATTTCAATAGAAAACTAACTTTACCAAAATTTTCGACTCAATTTGTCCAAAAATCATTTACTGGCATGCGATCTCCAAAATTAACAATTTTAGAAATAACCGGATTTCTTTGGACCCAAATGACCACTCAAATTTTTGTTCAAATCAAGTCAATTATAATATGTGAGACAAAAAAAACGAGGGGTTTTTTTTTTTATGTATTTCGGATATGTATGTGGCAAAATACGATTCACGATTTTAAAATTAGAGCTAAAAGATACAAACCTTTCTTCATGGTCCGAAACTAAGTTTTCTTAGTAAGAAACTTTAGGTAATGTTTTTGCCACCGTCATTAATACATATTTCAAATTCCTCAAATACATTTAAGAAGATTAATCAGGCGACTCAATGCATAGGTATTACAGAGCGTATATAATGAAATAATATATAACTGAAGGATGTTTCAAAAATTTCATCAAAGTTTCGAGTTAAGAATTGCGTTTGAATAAACATATATTCTAGAAAATGCTTTTAAGAGAGAAAGTATATATATATATATATATATATATATTTTTACAGCAGATAAGTAATGAGTTCAAGTCACTTTACAAATAACCAACGAAATACTTCGAAAGTTCAAACATTCATAAAAGGTTGAAACATGTCCACAGAACCAACCACAATATACGGTAGAACAATTATTAAAATTGCACAAGGGAGAACCTCTCTAGGTACCCAACTAGATCAATCTTTTATATCTCTGGTAGGTCTAATCTTCTCGTTCATTTTCGATTCATACCTATCACTAAGTTCCCATTGGATTTTATAAGACCGGCCATCATTCTTTCTCAAGAGTGCGGGTTGCCTAAACTCACACCACAACCCATTCATTGTCCTTGCCGAGCCATACTTAATATAAGTCTATAGGCGTAAGAAAAGGAATAATTAAGCATAGAAGAACTTAAAGCATATACAAGTTACAAATACATTTAGAATTAGAAGCATGATTCTTTACATATATCAAAAGTCATAATACGAATCAAGAGGTCATAAACAAGCCAAGTAAAGTATATACCAAGTCAAAGTCAATAAACAAAAATGAACAAGTGATTATCAAAGGTGCATCCATCTCTAAGGCACAAACTCTTAAGTTCTACTCCCATCGTCCCACTACGGAAGATCACAAGTAATGCTTCACTCGATTAATTGGAACTAAATGATCCACATTCCCTAACATGTTCAACTTTAACCCCAACACAAGGATCATCTAGGCCACGATCTTCTTCACCTCGCGCTCTTAATTATTGTGCCATCTTAGCCAAACAATTATCGATTTCTTATAACTATTCACGTGAAATATCGATTCATTCTTATTCCCCGCGAATGGAGATCTCAAGTCCTTAGTATTATTCTCAACGCTTGAGTACTCGGGTACAAGAATCCGAAATAAGATAATTCACATCTCGAGTTGGCCAGTTCCCAAGAGTAAATCATCACATTTGAGATTCCTACTCAACATACATACCAATTGTTTTCCCCAAATATCAAGACAAAGGGGTTTATACTTATCACATTCATGATTCACAGCTTATACTCTAGAAGAGTACTTAAGCCTTTACTCATTCACATAATAAGGACCATAACACCACTTGGCCTAATCTCACCCCGCGCACAGACTACGCGAAGCGGCTTTGATTTTCATCCCTACAAGCTGTCACTTAACTTTCAAACTAGTCCCACAGTCCGACATCATAAACTTTTAAGCCTAGGATACACTATAAAGATCTGAAACTTAAATTCTGATACCAACTGTGACGCCCCCACTTCTCCCTAAGGCAAACCAAAGGGTATCCGCGGGACGCCTGCCCAGCTCTCGCCAGGACTCACTACAATCCACAATTCAAAAACTCGAAATACTTCAATGACTTCAATACATAATTAAAGTACTCCAAAATATCTCACACTTACAATTAATCAGCTCTCAAGCTTAATACAATCCAAAAGAATATTTACTACAGCCATCTGCTGTAATACAACATTAAATTTTCAAAAGAAGGCAATCTAGTACAATTCACGAGCACTATTGGTTTTGAACCCTGTTAAAAAAACCCAAAACGTGGGATGAGCTACACAGCCCAGTGAGGTTCCAAGACACTCTAGCAGTTCGTACTAAATCAAGTAATTGAGCATATCATATGTATGGTTCAAGATTACACATTGGCATATTAACATGAGACGATAATCATTGTACAAGTAATTTGAGCATATCACAGGTACGGCACATTTGTATGAAACGGTTATCATTATGCAAAATAAACACACATTGAAGGATACGGTGTTCCAATGGAACCATTTCGGTCATCTGCACCTTATAACTTCCGATCCCCACGGTACTGTCTGGCCATCGCCTTATCCCTCCAGTGGTAATACTCGAGTATACCGAAACGGTGGCCCAGGGTTCCAACCTACCCGACCAAACCCAGTCCTGGCTCGAGTAGGTCAGTAACCAAGGGCAGGGCCCAAGTTCAGCTTAGAGCTTACAACATGCACAAGTAATCAAGTAAATCGGTGAACGATAAAATTTATCATTTTAGTAGGTCGAGTGAGATAAAGTACACACTCGCCTTAAAACGGTGGCCCACTTCATATGAGCATATCATTTATGATAATCAAGTAATCAGGTGGTCAAGTAATCAAGTAAGTTGGTGATCACGTAACAGATAATCAAGCAAGCAGGTAACCAAATAGATTAGAAAACGGTAAGTAAACACGGTTAACGGTAAACGGTAAACGGTTAATGGTGGAAATTACGGTTAATTGGTAGACATATGTCATTTCAATATGCCGCCTTTGGTCGTGTCCCACTATTACCATGTAAGAGTCGAGAAGATTCACTCCAATCGACTTATGCTGCCATGGCATAATTAATCATTTAAACATATCATGTAAATATGCTCTCCAAGCATTTCATATCTAGTATTTCAAGTAATCACATAAATATGCTCTTTAAGCATTTCATATCGAATAGTTCAAATATACATACTTCAGGTATTTCATGTCGAGTAATTCAAGTATATCTTATTCAAATATGGATGAGTGTGGTAAATACTTAACATATAGCACTTAACACTTAATGACCATGAGTTAAGCATGTCATAGACTTATTCCAATTAGGTATTCCTATATGGAACACTCACCTATTCAAAACAAGTGATTAAGTACTCAAAGAAGCGTTTGGGCGTCCACTTCGAGTTCCTCTTGAAGGTCTCCTTGAGCGCCTGAGTAATTAACCATCAACTATTATACACTATCACTTAGAACCCCTACTTATCAAAGAAGGTTGTACAATTTAAAGAGAATTCATGAATTGGGTCTTAATTATTCATAATCGAGGCTCAGGAGTGAAGTTTTAAAGTCTAAAGAGAAAGACTAGCATTTTTCACGAAATCGAATTCAAAATGTTCAATCGATATCGAGAAAAGAAGGCAAGTTTCAAAAATCTTATTTTCTAAGAAATTGACAAATTTCAGCTTTGGATGTCGATTTTAGAAAAATCATATCTTGCATTATATAGGTCCAAAATTAGAAAACTTGATACCATTAGAAACCTCTTCAAAAGTACTAAAAGTTCTTAGAATATACTTTTCCATGATTCCAAATGGAAGGTATTCAAAAATAGGCTCAAAGTTGTTGTTTTGGCACTTAAGATAGTTTCGGGGTTGGTTTTTGACCAACTTTGAAAATCCGGCAAAATTCTCACAATACGAACTAGCATCCAAAATTTGGAACTCAATTAGAGCTACATTAAAAGTTTAAAACAAAACAAACGGAACAAGAATCGAAGTTTTGAGCGCCAAGATATAGCAGCTCAAAATTGGCTAAAAATTCCTCCTTGATCAAGAATTTCCAGATTTAAAACATGAACTTTGGGACTTCAGTTGGATATTGAAATAGACTCAGAATGGCACCAAAATAGCAGTATTACACTACCATATAAGGGCTATTCCTCTGTCAAATTTCATAGGAAAATTCATTCGGCAAGTTGGTTAACAAAACCATCAAAGTTTCAAGAATTTCCAAGGCAAATCTGCCTTGTACTTCAAATTTTCTTTTCTAAAACCTTTAGCCAATAAAATGTCTAAAACATGTCTCATTTGTGATAACTAGGTCTAATAAGAATCCAATATACATTTGGTAGGTGATTAACACCAAGAATTTCAAAACAACAAGTCCCAACCAAGGGTTAGGCCTTTACTAGCCAAAAAGAGGATTTTTACTCACTGCATCAGTTTCGAAATATGGACACAACTCACTCAATTCAACTCAGAATTGAGCGCAGTTGGTGGCGTTGAAAAGCTCTTTCATAAAGCTAGAATTTCTCAGAAGAAACCATTATCAAAATCTATTCACAAGCAACTCTATTTTTGAGCATCAAGTTACAGTTCATGTCCTGCCTCCTGAAGAGCAACGAAACAGAACAGTAATTTTCAAATGAATGATTTGGCTCACTCGAGTGGAACTAGGTCATGAATTTTATACCAATGGAAATCTGGGATTATCTAATTTCCAGTGCCGTAAACGGCACTAAATTTCGACATCGGAGCAAAGAGTTATAGCCGATACAAAATGACTGCCTGGGCAATACGGGAATCATTTTCTAGTTTTGCTAACTTTGGAAATCAATTCATTTGACCAACCAAATCATGTTATTTTTCAATGAAACTTTCTACACACTTCATATAACATGTAAAAAACAGAAACAAGCCATTAGAACCTCAAAAGTTTGCACAAAAGGGCTCGGACAAGGCAGGGGTAAAATGGTCACTTTTGCTCCAAGCACCTCTTTTGATTTTCTACCAACAATACAACATTAATCCACTAATATAAGCACTAAACCACCATTAATTTCATCATCCAACATCAAATCAGTCCTTCCATCAAAAGTGGGAGTTCATAGAGCCCACACAACCAATTTCCTCAAAAATAATGCTACCCACTAACATGCATGAGTATATACGTGTAATAGAACTTCCGTAAACTAAGATTCGAGGGGTTGATCGTCCATTACCTCTCTTGATGAACTAGGACAGAATTTTCGGTCCAATGAATGCCCAAGAAAACCGTGGAAATGAAGCTCCTCTCCTTGCCTAGGTGAATCTCCAAGTTGTTGTGAATTTGTGGTAGAAATTTCAAGTGATTTGGTGCAAGTTTGAGAGGTAAGATGAAGAAGGAACTTTGGTCTCCTTCTCTTGGTGCTGCACGGCTGGTTTGAGAAGGAAAAGAAGAATGGTGGCTGATGATAAGCTTCCGTGGGAAGCTTTGATATTTGTGGCCAAAATTGGTTCCAAAAGTCAACCTTTCAATAGTGCGCGAACGCGCGCTTTTTGTGCTCGTTTCCTCTCGAGTTTGTTTCATTAGTGCACTAAATCTCTAATGCACTTGTATACATACTATTGTTATTCACTCTTAATTGTCCCAAAATAATGGTCTAAAGTCTCTCAATTAAATCGTGCATGTGAAAACGCGTATTTTCAAATTAAACGTGATAAAGCGAAATTTCTAAGAAATTCTTATAACGATGGTACAACTAACTATCACTTGAGCACTTAATCATAAAAATACCTATTTTAAGACTAATGCACGTATCTCCAATTTTTCAAGCTTAGTGTATCCTCAAATCGGTTATCGTTCCAAACGCACGTGCACTATTTTCACTTAACAGGCTTTCAAAAAAATTAATTTTTGAAATGAGACGCTTTAAAAATATAACAAAGCTATAGATCCACGTAATTAGGTCTAAAGGGGTTAGAAAATAATATTCGAAGAAAACGGGTGAGCAAATAATTAATTAAGCCATAAAAAATAGAATTGTAAGTGAGAAAAATTCGGATCCTCACAACTTGTTTCCTGTATATACTTGAATCTGTTACCTGCGCCTATTATAATGTCGTTTGGAAGTGCATCCAACGACCTTCCTGTTAAATCTGAGATCAACCTCATGGGGAGTTAATTGAATCGAGTCAGTAAGGGCTTAGTTGAGGAAAATTGACAATCCATGGGTGCCTGGTCTTGGGAAATCTCTGGGTATTGGAGACTTTAGATTTCTGATATACTCGAGTATTATCATTCCTGTTCCTGTTTGGCGTTCGGGCCCGATAAGGGGTATGTTCGGTGAACGGAATTTTGGCGTAAGCGGGGTCTACGAACATATGTGTTTCATTAAACGTTGATGGAGGGTCAACGAGGTTGGATCAAGTATTGCAACGAGCAGTTGGCTCCTGAGAGCCACCTGTATCCTTTAATTTGTGGTGTTCATTCAGTTCTCTTATTTGATGTGTATATGTGCCCTAAAAGTGATTCTTCTTGATTTCTACTGTTTATACTTTTTGGTACCTCATTGAGCTTCTGACTCACCCCGTTCCGTTATCCTTGTTTTCCTTACAGGGAACCATCTTTTGGAACTTCGATGTTTTGAAGAATCAAATGAGCTAGTATAAATACTCTTTTGTATAGCTCCTCGGGAGTTGGAAAACCCTAAATGTACTTTGATCCAAATATTTCCCTTTTGATTTATAAATTACAAACGTATGTATATAAAACTGTTTAATCATGTTCATGCATTTTATTTGGTTTGGAAATGTTTATTTTCTAGAGTTATATAACGTTATCTGTATTCGATTGGGTTCCGGCCGGATTGTGACGTGGCAGTCACTGTTCATCGGCGGCTTGTTTTCGTTCTTTGTTTTGTTTCTTTTAATGGTCGTTGTAGCGCTCGAGCACTGTATTATCTTTCGGAACAAGTTTTTCAGGGTGTGATTAGCTTAGTAGTCCTGGCGGTACTTCCATTTCGTTTTGATTTTTCGTGGGAACGTTGTACCAAAGATTGATTATATCTTTTAGTTCGACTCAATTGGGTTCTAAATGTTTATCTTCTCGAAGTCCTTTTGAGCATTTGGTAGGGTTTACGTTTGTTCCAAATCCGTAGTCCCGGCGAGAGTTGGGCAGGCGGTCCGCCGAACCCTTTGGTTCGCCTTAGGTAGAGATGGGGCTATCACAGGTGGTATCAGAGTTGCTTTGCGTGGTCTCTGCGCGGAGTGAGTTTGGGGCCAAGTGGTATTGTGGTCTCGCTCATGTGAATGAGTGTAAGGGACTAAGTACTCTTTTGAGCATAAGCAATGAATCACGGTGTATTATAGGTTTCAAAACATTATTTTGGTACTTGGAGACTATAGATACGTATGTCAGGTAGGAATTTCAAATGTAGATGATTTACTCTTGGGACTGGCCAGCTCGAGTGGTGAATTATCTTTAGTGAGATGAATGAATTAAATTTTGAAATGTTCAATCAAGAATAGATGAACATGTTTGAGTTTTTTGATAAAAATGATCAAGCAAAGAAACCATTCAAAAATAGAAATTTCATCAACTATCACGTGTGAAGATGAAATTAAAATTCCATTGTAAGTTGGTATTCCACATCGCTTATACAGCAAAAGAATTTTTTCATGGAAATTCAAACTCGAGATGGCATTAGAAATTAAAACCCCCTAAGGCAGTGCTCAAGTCATTGAATAGATTGTGTAATTCGTTCCGCTGGGATCATTGGATCGACTCTAAATGTACTCATTGGTCCTTTTGGGAAAAGTTTTGTTATCCAATAGGCAAAGGTGGGTTAGGTTTTCGTCATTTTGAAGATGTGGTTGATGCTTTTTCTGCTAAGTTGTATGGAAACTGTGGTTGAACAAATCAATTTGGGCTCATTTTATGCACATCAAATATGTGCGCCCATTGATGGTGAGAGTAGATTGACCTTCTTCTGCCCAGTGTCATTTACAAGGAATCCGTGACTTTGCTAAGTATAGAATTAAGTAGTGCTTGGTTAGGAGTGTTGTTGATTTTTGA
This sequence comes from Coffea eugenioides, assembly GCF_003713205.1. NCBI lineage: Eukaryota > Viridiplantae > Streptophyta > Magnoliopsida > Gentianales > Rubiaceae > Coffea > Coffea eugenioides. The sequence continues at coordinate 43,468,164 of NC_040040.1, forward strand.
TTTGATCGGTGGGCGTTTGATAAGCCTTTATACATTAAATTGGGGATTCATGATCCTCCCCATTATTACCTTGCGGATTTTTATATGCAAATTGGTTGGGACCTTGAATGGCTTTGTCAACTATTAGCAGCAGAGTTGGTTACTTTGGTTTTGCAAGTTGCATTTGCATCTAGATACGAATGATCAAATGGTCTGGCTTCCATCATTTTTTGATAACATCTGCTTGGGAGGAGCTTCGGCCAAGGACGAATTTTTCGACATTGGATCGCATGGTTTGGTGTAAATTACTTCCTATCAAAATTTCGTTCCTTGGTTGGAGGTTGTTGCATAATTTTTACCTTTGGATGGAATTATGAAACGAAAGGGCTTATATGTTTGGCTTCGCGGTATAGTTGTTGCTACTCGGAGGAAGAGGATCGTGATCATGTTTTCATTTCTGGTCTGGTGGCAAGGGTGATTTGGACTCATTTTGGGAGGCAATTTGGATTGTTAGATTTGAGATTTACCAATGTTTCTTTCTTGGTTCTTGTCCATACCTATTCAGTCATCAAATCATGTTATGTCGATTGTGCCGGTGTTGATCTGTTGGTTTTTATGGAAGTCCAGGAATAATTCTCAATTTAAAGATGCGCAATTTGTTGCTCAAGGGGTTATTGGTCAGGTCGAGACGTTTTTACAGCAATTCGGAATGGCTGGTAAATTTTGTTTGAAGCACTTTCATAGTGATTAGATTGTCAATTGGTGCGTTATGTTAAGCGAAAGATGCGCTAGATGTGTTGTATAGCTGTTTGCTGGAATAAGCTGCCTTTGGGGTTGTTTAACCTTAACGCTGATGCAAGTGTGATCCTTGGCAAGGCCTCGGGTGGAGATGTTCTAAGGGACCATGATGGGAAGTTGGTCTTTGCCTTTTTTAAAGAGTTCGGTGAGCAAGAAGTTTTGATGGCTAAAAGTTCTTCGTTATTATATGGGCTGCAATTATCAATCTTAGTATATTTGATCCAATTGTCAACCTTTGGTAAAAGGTTGCTGTGCAAGGTTTGGGCCCCCTCAAGCTTTTTGTTATTATTAAATAAGTAATAGGCCAGTGATCTACCCCGTGTACGGGCCTTAGCTGGAAAAAAAGAAGAAGAAGAAGATGGCATTAAAAAGGATCACAATGACAAGGTTGGTTTAAGGGAGGTGATGAAGGAAATTAAGTTCACCTTGTTTCATTTATTTTTTTAGTTTATTATATTAAAGTAGTTATAATAAATAATTACATGATAAAAGTTAGTCAGTTGTTCGCTTGTTAGTTTCCTTAAATTTTGATTAGTGAATAGTCAAGTCCAAATCTGATTGATTAGATAGTTTCGTATGTGTAATCGGTTCTTAGTCCAGGTTGGTAGTGTTGTTTCTTTTAGTCATTCAAGAACCTATATATACTCAAAATGTTGCCACGTTAATTTTTGAAGAGAGAGTTTAGTTATGAGATAAAGGAAAAACCTTGTCATAAACGAAAGGTTACGACTTAAATTATTATTGAATTTTAAGATAATAAAATTATTGGGCATTTGTTGCATGTTTATTCTCCTCTTTCCCTTTCCAAATATCTTTATATGTATTAAAATAATGTTCACTGTGCCAATAAGCTTCCTCTTTCCACCTAAACCTTTTGTATTAGGTGAGAGTTTTTGTCCGCTCATGAAATTGTTTAACACCATCTACCATCTGTTAAATCAAAGGGGATAATCGTTATCTATATCTATATAAATTTGAGAAGGAATTTTTAGCAACAAGCCTTCACAAATCTTCCCACTCTCAACTCTATTTTTCTAACATTTTACATTTAATTTATTTCGTAAAAAACATCATGGGCACATTACACCCCTACGTTTCCCTCAAATAAGAAGTTAACTCCAACTAACACTCCTTACACACCTTACTCCAACTAACACTCCTCACACACCTTCCCACTACAATTAAAACTCTTCCAATTCCATGATAAGATTGCAATTAAAACTCTTCCAATCAAGAATTTCACTTACATTAAAACTCTTCCAATTCCAAGATAAGATTGCACAAGATCTCTTTCCACTTGCTGCTGGTATCCTTATTAGCCCTGAAGTTAAATTTCACTCCACACACACCTTCCCACTACAATTAAAACCCTTCCAATCAACAATTTGCGAATTTGCCAATGCCATATATTGTCATTTCTACTCTTCCAATGCCATATATTGTCCTTTCTACTCTGCCAATGCCATAATAAGATTGCAACCTCGCAAGTACTCTTTCCACTTTATGCTGGTATCGTTAGTAGCTCTCAAATTAATTTCACAATGGAACATGGCCGTTTACAGGCATGTCAACAACGCCTAAATTTCAAATTGGCCTGATTGCAAAGGAGAAAACGTTTGCTAACAAAACGAAACGTACACCACAACGATCCCGCACAAGAATTGGAAAAGTTCAACAACTTTGTGTCAACGCAAGAGAAATCTCACATCAACTACGATGGATAAAATCTCGACTACACTGATTCAAACGTCGCGCCCATCGAATTAGAAGTTTCGGTACTATTTATTCTTTAAATATTGGCATTTTCATTGTATTTTCAATTATTAATAATATTCTCAATATTATGATATTATTGTTATTTCCATTGTTTATAAGAATCAAGTTAGAAGTTTCGGTACTATTCATTCTTTAAATATTCTCCTTCTTCACATGTTACTAATCCTTGCTGGCTGAATCAACAAAGTATGGTACTATGGCTTTTATGTGAGTTTAGACATTTACACATATAGTTCTCATTGCATTAGTAATTAGTCAGATTTGTCCCGGAACATGGTCATAGCTTTGATTAGAGAAAAATATTTTTTCATGAAATGTCTCTTTCATGAAATAGTCCCGTGACTGTTTTATGAATAGTGGGCATAACGGAAACAAAGGAGATGAAGTGGGGAATTGGCGGGCAAATGCCAAATGGGAGAATAAAGGTTGAGAGAGAACATGATGGCAGACTTTAGTTTAGCCAAGAAGAGTCGTGAGCCTTGCAATTTAATGCGCGGTGTGACGACCCCACCGTACCCAGAGGCGTACCAAAGGGTTTAGTGGATTGTCTGCCTAACTCGCGCCAAGACTCGATACTCTAAAACGAGAAAATAGATTTCACGCTACAAGAAAGTTCTATATACACTATTATATCTTCAAAAGTTGTATAAACTATTACATCAAGCCATACATACCACTAGTACCAGAAAGTAAACCCTGAAAAAGCTACTAACTATAACCACCACAACAAATATATACATCTTACTAGTCAACTTATAACAAATACTAGGGGCAAAATCAACTATTCTATAAACCAAAAGTCTATACACCTTCCTGAGTTTTTCCCGCGTCAGCCCCTGCTAAGGAAAACAAATGGAATGGGATAAGGTATATGCTTAGTGAATAATCGGGGATAAACGTAAAATCACATCCAAATAAACATGTAAACCAGGATATTTCACATCAATAGACAGAGATGTAACATCACAATGGTAGGATACAGGTGGCTTCAAAGCCAGTTCATTTCCCCGAGCTTGAACGCCTGTTGACAATCCGTCAACCAAAATACCCATAGTCCGTAGACTCCACTTAACTTTTTCCGTTCACCTTATCAACCCCTACTGGCCAGTCAACAGCACACAGCAGTTCGAGCAAAACAAAATCACTTAATTTTAATCAAAGTTTTAACAAAGAACGAAATTTCAAGGTTAGCATGGAACTAATTTCGACCAAGTCTCGGCTGGCTCGAATAGTTCGTCTACTCTTGGAACCGGGTTGGAACCAAGCCTTGAGATATCCAATCTCTCAATAGATGATATCTCTCAACAAAGTACTCACCCCAACAGCACACAGCACAAGGGGTTCAATTCAAGTCATGTAATCACTCCAACAGCACACAGCAAAAGGGTGATACTTAACACAAGACATGTATGCTCGCAGATTAAATCAAGAACAAAGGATGGGTTTAGGTCGAGTGAGATAAAGTGCACTTTCGTCTAAGTACTCATTTAACATATACAAAGCACATTGATAATTTATCATATAAACCAACCTAATTATTCACTCAAAATAGTTAGCACGTAAATCAAGACACTTTATACGGGTCCACCGACTCCGTCTGGTTCATCACTGCCTGTGATAGAAGATTATACTCAATCATCAGTCAAACAACCATCACAAATGGAAATAAGGACTAAAATGGCCAAAATGGCAAAAACGGCCAAGAAATGCATGTGCACGTGCACGGAAATGAAAATGGTATGAAAATGGGTTGCATGGTTTTGACCATAACTAGAGCTGTGGTTATCGGATCAATGTGTACTAGGTAGCGTCTCGAAACTAAGACAAAGGGTTACAACTTTCATGAAGCAACTCATCCTAGTTTTCAGTGAATCCAGGTCGAATTTGCAGATTACAGAACCAGAATTCCAAAGGCTGGTTTATACCTCTAGTGAAAATTTGGGCGGCATGCCCCTTGTGTTTACCTATTTTTCAGTCATTTATGACTTCATTATTTTCCTCAAATCAGCCTCAATGTCACACATAGGCAATGTTACCACAATAGCCCTTCAACTAGGCTCAAAATAATCCAATTACAACAAGTCTTAACAAGGCAACCGGAAATCAAGTTTAAAGGCAAATAGCTAAATGGCAGATTTGACATCTCTTGATTTTTCTGTCACAACGGAAGCTACGTTTATCGGATTGGTATACACTTTATACCGTTTCGAAGCTAGGATAGAGACATACAAGTCTCATGAAGACATCAACAACCAGTTCAAGTATTTTCAATATCAAAATGTGATATCTCAGAGGAAAACTGAAACTGCCTGCAAAACTGTACATTTGGCAGTCAAGGGTATTTTGGTCATTTTACATGCTACAGTCCTCCGATTGAACTGAAATTTTACAGGAAACTATATAACATCATTTTATACAACTTTTATATTTTGACCTAAGCCTGAATCGGCTCCTAACATGGATGAATGAAGTTGGTCAGAACAGAACAAATTAGTTTCCAAATTCTGAAATTTGCACCTTTACTCTAGAAATTCATATCTAACAAGTACTCTATCATCAAAACCACCAATTACTAGCTCAATAACATCAATTAAGAGGTAGATCGCTATAATCAAAGCTGAAAATGTAAACCTTATCTCCATATTCCAACAAATCAATCAAAACTAACCGATTAACCGTCATAAGGCAAGATTAAGAGCTTCTAACTAAACTTTAACAAGATTAAAGAAGAGAAAAGGGATAGACAACCATGGTACCTTCCAAAGGTCCCTTGTAGTGAGAAACACACCACTATCTTCCCAAAATTTCAGCACACCAAGCCTCCCAAGCACCAAAAGGTAAATTTAATCGGTTTGGTTCGGTTAATTTCAGCTCAACAAGGAAGAATCAAGGTTGGAGTTGAAGTTGTTTTTCTCTCTTTTCCCTCTCTTATTTTCGGCCAAGATGGAAGAAAAATGGAAGAGAATGGAGCCAAGCAGAAAGATAAGAAGGAAGGAAACTCATTTGGTCAAAGTTCCATGGATTGCCAACAAGTGTCAACTCAAGATGGCTACTTAATTTTTTTTCTTTTCTCCCTTTTCTTTAGTCCAAAATTTCGGCTGCTTTAGGAGATATTTTAGGGCTGATTTTTCTTAATTAATAAATATGAGATTGAGGTAATAAAGTGGTGGTCAAGTGGTGCACTCAATCGGTAACGAACGGTACACATCGGTTCAACCCGATTTTCCTTATTTCGCACGTACTAGGGTTTTAACTTATAATTCACTAACTTATTATTATTACTTCTAATCACACACTTTTTCTTATCTAAAACTCACTCTTAACAACCAAATTTAGTACACACCCCGTACCGATTACTCACACTACGAAAAGACGTAAAAACCTTAGTTTACCCTAACGATGAATGTAAAGGGAAAACCTTAATTCTATTCTTTATTCCAACCATTAGGGATGTAAATGAGTAGTATAGCTATTATAAGGTAATGGATTCCAAGTAAAAGGGAATTTTAAGAAAAATATGAGGGATTTTACAACTCCATAGATTAAAATTAGGGTTTCGATTAAGATATGAGAGATTTAAGAAAAACCTGTTCGTCACAAGTAAAACTAGGGTTTTGAGTACAAGTAGGGTTCTAGTCTTTAAACCAAAACAATGTCTTAAAACAAAAATAAAATAAAGAAGCCGTAATATCCTCTCGGAGACTAAAAAAAAATTATCCTAAAAGTTAGGGTATCACACGCGGCAAGGACCTTTAATGGAGCTTCCAATTCCCAGTAGTATAAACTGGAAGTCCGATCCTCAGTATAAACTAAATGGCATCTTATGGATGAAACCTAGATGTATAATACATTTGTGTGTATACAATACATTATAAAGGAAATTATAAATAGATGTAATAATACTCAAAAGAAATATATTATTTCTACGCACAAAGGATTTTGTGCGTTAAAAATCTTGGATTACAAACAGAAAGGTGAAAGGTGACGTCAAGAACACCCCAAAACTCAGACGACAATGAGTAACAATTTTACCTCCATTTCACATGCATCTGCATAAACTAGAGGATTCTAGGAAACAACAAAAAATTTTGCCTTTCCAGTTAAATTGAGGTAATGTTTAACTTAAGGATTGACTAAAATAACCTGGAGTCCAATTGCTGGAGTTCGTAAAACATTAAGCTAAAAGTAGATTACACAATAATTGGGTAGCTAGATAGATAAAAATCCTGGTTGGGTCATATATCTGCCATGCTCCCATGCCATAGCCTACACATTATAATATTTAGACAATTTAGATTTATCATAAAGTATCTGAAGAACTCAGTTATTTTGGGTGGTCAAGTTTAGAAGTTAGAGGTGAGGAAAGTACTTAGACAATTTAGATTATGCCAACACCTCAGTCTTCAAAAAGCCTACCAGTACCATCCAGCAAGCCCCTTTACATTTGTACATACTTTCAATCAATAGACCTCCAAAAGGGGATAGTGTTGCAAAAGTGGTCTACTTAAGGTTCAACATATTACAAGTTAGCATAGTATTGAACAACATGATTATTACGAAATTGTTCAAGACCTTTTGAACAAAATTAAGTAGGTATATGAGCTATCAAAAGAGTATTGCTTACTCATTACAAAATTTAGTTATGCAATCATGATGACAGGAAGTCAACGTCAACATTGAGAACACTTGTCATAAGAATTTTCTTTTTGCAAGGATTTACAAAACGTTTGAGTCATTATATCTGTAAAAAAAAATGTAGGAGCTGAAACCTTAGAAAACGAACCTTCAAAATCCATAGTTGATTATTCTTTCAAATTAAACTTTGTGCAAAGTCACATACTAATATTTATAAAATGTGCCATCGACATATAAGCTCATGAGAATGAGATGGTTGAGCATAAGAAGTATAAAAGACAGTTTGGTGGTGCTTTGAATGATATCCATTTTCAGGGATTCAAAAATTTATAAGACTTTCAAACTTAGAGGATATTGTTTGACAGAATCACCTGAAAAAAAAAAACGTATCCTAAGAATCTTTAACACCTGCCCATGAATTCTTGCAAAAAATTGCTTACAAGAACATATGAGACAATAGCACCTAAAAATTAACATACTTCCTAGATGTAATCTTATGGACAGTAATCTTATGTATCAAATTAGAAGTTTCGGTACTATTTATTCTTTAAATATTGACATTTTCATTGTAATTTCAATTATTAATAATATTCCTAATATTATAATATTATTGTTGTTTCCATTGTTTATAACAATCAAGTTAGAAGTTTCGGTACTATTTATTCTGTAAATATTCGCATTTTCATTGTAATTACAATTATTAATAATATTCCCAATATTATACTATTATTGCTGTTTCCATTGTTTATAAGAATCAAGTTAGAAGTTTCGGTACTATTTATTCTTTAATTATTGGCGTTTTCATTGTAATTTCAAGTATTAATAACATTTCCAATATTATAATATTATTGTTGTTTCCATTGTTTATAAGAATCAAGTTAGAAGTTTCGGTACTATTTATTCTTTAAATATTAGCGTTTTCATTGTAATTTCAAGTATTAATAATATTTCCAATATTATAATATTATTGTTGTTTTCATTGTTTATAAAAATCAAGTTACAAATTTCGGTATTATTTATTCTTTAAATATTGGCATTTTTATTGTACTTCTAAGTATTAATAATATTTCAAATATTATAATATTATTGTTGTTTTCATTGTTTATAAGAATGTGGAAAGAGTACCAATTGCTTATAAGCACTTTAATAAATACTACCGAAAGCTACCCAATTGCTTTGTTAAAATGTTACATGTTAACAAATAGTACTAAAAACTGTTATTGCATGTGTAGTAGTCAACCATAATGAATAGGTTCGAAAGTCATTTACTACATAGTAATGTGCGAAAGTACCAGGTGACCAGTATTTTGGGGGGGGGGGGTATGGACAGTAAAGCTGCAACCGTGAGGTTATATGATTCATGCTAAAACTGAACACTAAAGATGCAATCGATAGATTATAAACTTTAATCTTTCTTCAAATCATTGCAATCTTATCTTGAAGTTATAAAAGATAACCTTTCTTTGAATCACTACAATCTTATCTAATATCATAGGTTCACATAAATATATCATCGCTTCTACTACCAAAATTGCCAATTTGTTTGGATCAATAATTAACATAATAAAAAATATTTTTTACTATTCTAAATGTTTAATTACATACCATAAAAAACATAGTGACTCAAAACTCTTAATTTTCTCAATCAAGCTTCACATTGTACATCAATTTCACCCATTAAATAATTTCTCAAACATAAAACATTACCAACTACTATCATAAACATTACCAAATTAAGGATAAATTTCCACAAATCTTACTATTAAATACACATATTATCATTCATTAATTAAAAAAATATTTTTTCAATCTAAAATACTTCTTTTCGATTTTTCTAATCTTTGCACATAAAGTAATTTGTGTTAACAAATATTGCTATGTTCATCAGATCTTGCTATGGTTTTACATCAGACTATTCATGTTCCTTTATAATATTCATACAGTATATTAGATCATTACATTTTTTATGAGTATTACATTAATAATTGTAACTTAATTTAATACGTTTTTTTAATACAACTAGTATAAATACCCGTACTACGCACAACAGATTACATTTTTGAAAAAAATTACAATCTATGGAGGAATTTAAAAATAGTAAAATATTATAATCACGGGCACATGAGAGTATATTTAAAAAAATGAAACATTGTAACAATAGTTCAATATATGATAAAAACATCTCCATTATTTATAAACTATCACTTTGATGAAGGTTGGATCCTGAAAAAAAAAAAAGAAATCTATATCATAAATTGAGCGACATAAGGGTCCAATTAAATATAATTGAATATTTAATTTGATAAGTAAATGAAATACTTACAAACATTTTGCCTTTGATTTGATAATCTTCTACGAAGGTGTGAACATTCTTAACACCAATCAACTCTGAGTACGAACGCCAGTATTGGGGGTTTAATTAATTCTGTTGATTTTTGTGGAGTTCGTACTATAAATGAGAATGCACGATTTTTGCATGAATTAATGTGTTGGTCAAACAATGCACCTCCATTTTCCTGACAATTAAAAGCATACATAATTCAAAATTATATTTTGTTTTAGACAGTTTGTAAATAATATTGTATAAAAATATATACATATAAATAATGTATACCTTTGTTTTTAAATCTCTAAGATAAGAAGCATCACAACGAAACATGAATCGTGCATGCCTGTCTTGAAGAGCGAGGTATAGGTTACCACTAGAATCTCTAACTTCTATGTTAACATTGTATCTGTTAAGAAGAAATTGTGATGTATGATGCAAAAAATTATATTAAAATTTAAAATATATGAAAATAATTACCTGACAATAGTGTCAACTACGTCATTACAATGGATACACACCATTTTTGCAAAATGAGATTGACATGGTTGTCCACAATTTTTGCATAACTCATGCAACATATTATCTATGTTGATACTTTGAATGTAAGCAAGTATCCGAAAATATTTAACCTAAAACTATCCAAAGAATGTATAGATTACAATTATTAATTCGAAACTAAATGTAGATACTCGTTCATTACTTAATTAATTGAGAAGAATTGTGTGACGGTCCCACCTCCTTCTAGGGCGTACCCTAGAAGTTAGCGGATCGCCTGCCTGACTCTCGCCAGGACTCCTTAATATCACATTAACTTCAGAGATAACAGAAAAATACTTCCATTAGCCTTACATTAACTTCAGAGATAACATTTAGATAACCAAAACCAACCATACAACTCTTTTACAATACCTAGTACAATACAAAAGTTCCAACCTTAATAAGACACTAAAAGATTCACAACTCAAAATTCTCCAAACTAACTTCCTAAGATCCTTCGTTCGATCCCTGACCACCAACTCCTATAAGGAAAACAAAGCTAAAAGGTTGAGCTAAAGCTCAGTGAGGTTTGTCGAGCAAGTAACAGTTAATAAACACTTAAATCATTGCAATTAAACAAACGGTGCACATTTCACTGGACAATCACATTCAAAAGGATACGCATTCCACCTGGGAGCCATTTCAATGTCATTGAAATGTCATTTCAGAGTCACGAGACAATCATTTCAATATCATTGCATTTACACCGCCAATTCACCCCCTTATGTCCTCCGAAATAATAAACAATCCCTTACATTCAACAATCAATTCAGTAATCTCCCAACTTCCAGGTAGTACTCGAGTATACCAAAACATTTATCCAAAGCTATCGTCCTATCCGACCAAACCCCTTGCTGGCTCAAATAGTTAGTTGAACAGAGAGTTTAGGAGCCCAGTTCAGCCAAAGGCTTACATTAATGCACATTTACAATATCATTCAATCAATAATCAATCTTCGAACTCAACTAAGCCGAGTGCAATAAAGTACACTCCCGACTTAGAAGGCGAGAATCCATTGATATACACACCACAATAAATCACTAGTAATATTCATAACAAGCACATTTCTCACATAAATTCATTTAAAGAAACATAATCAGTTAAGCATATACATTCGACAACACTCACCAATTATCCAAAAGAACTACTCTCAAGTCTCGAGTCGGTTTCTTGGTTCACAGCTACTTCCTGGACAAGTTAATAATTCTAAAGTAAATATCCAATTTATATACAGCCACTCATCTTATACCAATTTAAGATTTAAATAACTAATACCCAAGTTCCTAAGCTTATAAAACAAGGTTAATGCACACATATACCAAATTTTAAGATCTTATAAAACATTTGAGCTAAGATTAAATCATTTCATTCTAATCCTAATAATTAAAGCTGGTGGAACTTTTATTTCTTCCCTTTTAGACTAAACTAGTCTCTAGTCTGCATACTATTCCTATTTGTTCCACTTCACTAGCCCTTCAGGTTTTAAGTTCTTTAAAGTATTCAAAACAAGGTCAAGATGGTATAAACTGTTATATATATATATATATATATATATATATATGATTACAACAAACTATCCTAGAATTTTTCGAAAACTTCATGGAAAACTCAACTCTTCATTGTTTCGGCCATCAAGCAAGATTTCCAGCAATATCAATTCAAGATGTTCAACAAAGCTCCATGGTCTACTTGTTTAAACACTAAACACTCAACATATTATCTGACCAGCCTAAACTATAGCAGATAACCCACTATTTCAGCAAGTAATTCCACCATGAACCTCAAAATAATTCTGTCATCTGCTAACTATAACTTTCAGCCATAAGACAGTTTAAAGATTTGGTTCTTTCTTCACATTTTCTTCAGTTTTAACTCCAACACAACATGCAAGGAATGATTAACTTATCACAGAGTATTTTAAGATGCAAGATAATATTTTCAACCAAAGATTCGAAGTTAATATTAAACAAAGCTTTGTTTCCCTCCCTCGGCCATATTAGAAAGGCTTTGGCAGCCAACAGCTTTTAAAACAAGAAAATTCTCCAATAATCTCTTCATTTTATACCCAATCTCACATGCATGTTCAGACCAAACTATTATGCAATATATATATTACACTTAACATAGAAATTCAATGCCAAAATTCATGAGGACTGCTAGAAACCTCTTCATTTCCCTCTCTTGGATGAAGCTGGAAAATTCTAGCAGGTTTTCTTCCTACGGTCTCAACCCAAAATTCCAACTTTTCCCCCAAGTTTCTTCAACTAAACCTCTTATAATACCTGAGATAACCACATTGCATGCATTTCTTACATTAGTTTCCATTTTACAATGCTAACAGGCTGCTACTCAAGTAATTTACTCTCGGTTCCTACAACGTCAATCCAGTTCCAATTTTTCTTCTTTATCAGATTTCCCTTCGGTTAAAACTTATTATTCCTTGCTAAAAACTAACATGCAGCCCATATATTCAGTTATATTCAAGAAATGAAAGGGTGGTTACAAGATTCTTATTTTTTTCTGTTAAGTTTTAATAGTGGCAGATTGCTCCTACTCCTAGCTTCAGTTCCTCCTCACTATGGTAGCTGATATGTGAAGTTGTAAGTTAGCTTCCTCCTCTTATCACTCACTTAGTTCTCTTACTCACTCGGTTGTGGTTGGAAGGAACCAGAAATGCTCCTTCACTCCCACTCTTTCTCACAGTTTCGGGTATGAAGAAGAAAGAAAGCTTCGTTCTCTGTTTTCTTTCATTAGTTTCCTCTCGGTTGATAATACCAAAGTAGCTAATCACTCCAACTCCCTCTTCAGTCGGTGGTTGATAGAACCAAAGTTTCTCCACTCGGTCTTGTTTCTAAGGTTCTAATACTAGGTGGTCGCATGGTAGATTAGCTAGGATGAGAGGTTAGTTAGGTCATTTGATATCCACTTATTCGCTTACTAAGGGCTGCAATTTTTATTAATTCACACATTAACTCCCAACCTTAATTGTATTTCCTTGATCTCGTAGATTCTCATATATTTGGTTTTAAAGAAAATTAGCTAGACATGTAACTTATTCAACAATAATATATTCAAATTACACAAATTACGGTGTGCATACTAGATGTTTATTTGATTCATATAATTTTTGTAAAATTTAAATTTAAACACTTAATTAATCTATTAGTTGTTATATATAATACTTCTAATGACAAAATGAAAGTAATACATTCAAAACTTACACAAAATTTTTCTCGGGTTTTCACAAATTGTACCGTAGGTATAACTGCATATTCGGATATCCATATTCTCTTAGCATTTGATATCAACAATGCTTGGGACATTGTAAAATTGCATGACCGCAACCACATCACTAATTTCTGAGCACATTTATCATTCCCAAACCTGCAAATTTTTCAAATACATATTCGTAAGGGTATGAAATATTATTAATAATTTAATATTTTGGTATTTGTAAAACTTACCAACTGTGTAGGTATTGAGCAAAATCCAAGTAGCAATTGACATACAATTTGCTTGCTCGAATAGTATAAAGTGACGGTCCTGCACAATGTGCTATATTTATTGATAAACTATAAAAATTAAATAAAATAAAGTGAAAATAAATTGAATTACCTTTATAATTTCTCACACAAATACCACAGGCTAGCAAAACATTATTTTTTGTAACAGTTTGACGCAAGTGTTCACCATCATCAATTGCAAATCTGTCACATAAAGTCAACCGAACTACTGTCAAACTTCATTTAGAGAATTTTGGTAATCAGAAGTAAAGTTCTCTCCGAATTCTCTCCGTAGGGTTCTCTGGAGTTCCGCCCTTTCTTGCTTCACAAGTGTGCCGCCATGGCGGCCCCTCAGCCGCTGGCTGGGGCTGTTGCCCCTACCCCATCTAAATCCTTTACGGATATCCTCCGCCACCACCCTCAGCCGACTCCAACTACCCACCACCACCGCTCCTTCCCACCAGATCGGCCCTCTATTGTGCATGAACCAACCACGTACAAGGGTAGGCCCGCCGTTTTCTTCACGGATGAAGACATCCACACCCTGTCAACACCCTTTCAATTTGCCATCGTAGGGAAATTCTCTAAAGGGCGGCCGAACCTGGAGTCTCTAAGAAAGGACTTTAGCACAATAGGCTTCAAGGGCGACGACCCCCGCCATGTTCTGCTCCGTTTTGACCGCGAAGAGGATTACCTTCGCTACTAGCTGCGGGGGGGTTGGAACTTCCAAGGCTTTCCTATGCGCATCTTCAAGTGGACGCCTTCCTTCAATCTTAACTCGGAGTCACCTTTCGTCCCAGTTTGGATATCACTCCCGCACCTTCCGGTCCACCTTTTCGACAAAGGCCCGCTGTTCTCCATTGGCCGCCTCATAGGCAAGCCCCTCAAAATTGATGCCTCAACAGCAGCACTGACTCGACCGGGGGTAGCCCGTTGTTGCGTCGAAGTCAATATCCTAGGAGACCTCTCGGACAAAGTCTGCATAGGGAATGGCAGCTCTGGGTTTTAGCAACCAGTTCAGTACGACAACCTCCCGGAGTTTTGCACCTATTGCCACAAGCTTTGCCATGTTGTGGGGAAATGCAGACACTGCCCAGACGTCTCCCAATCAACTGGCCCCTCCAGAGGACCTTCGGGGGGCAAACCAGACAAGCACTGAGTTGCTAGATTGAGCACACAGAATATGGGGGACTTGGGTAAAGCAGCCTTGCCAGGCACGTTGGGACTATCGCCTCATAAGAAGGAACAAGATCAACGTCCCCCGCAAGAACATGCACGGGATGCTGCTCAGGGGCTAGCCTGTAGTAGCCCCCCAATGGCCTCAGATAGGGACGTTGGTACAAAGTCAGGACATCCTGACGTCGACACAGCCATATCAACATCAAACAATTTGGTCCAAAGATCTTGGACGACCAGTGCCTCATCACCAAACGCCGCCTGCAGGGCCAAAGTTCTCTCTCGGACACGGAGGACGTCCCTCAAGGGAAACCAAGGGCTCAAGTGATGGAGGAATTCGCCCTGCTTAGACAGAAGATAGACCGCATCTTCCCACTTCTCGAGACAGGGGCGAAGAGGGGACGAAAACGGCGATTCTTAAACTTGCCGAAGACGGTGGTGACTCGACAGTTGTGTAAAACGGCCTCTGCTCATGGGCCTCCTGACCGTGTTGATGATTAATACGCTCATATGGAATATCTGCGGGGTGGCAGGCCGCCCTTCGGTTAGACGTCTGAAGAAACTGTTAAGGCTACACGCTGTCTTCTTCTTAGTTATTTTGGAGCCGATGGTGGATCCGTTCCAGCTGGAAGTGTTTAAAAATAGGTTTGATTTCCGTCTTGCGGTGTGTAATGCCACTAATAAAATATGGATCCTCTAGAAAGCTGAATTTGCTGTCCACGTGCTGGTCAACGAGGATTAATTCATTCACTTAGCAGTCACTCATGCATCAGGGAAGGGAGAGACTTTTTGCTCCTTTGTGTACGCTAATTGTACCCAAACAGGGAGGCGGCAACTTTGGTCCAGTTTGCTCGCGCTTTCGGCTCTTTGGCCTCTAAGCCGTGGCTGGTAGGTGGAGATTTCAACACCATTGCCACCATAGAAAAATACTTGGGCCCTGCACGCCAAAATTTGGCAACTCTCAATGAGTTTGCCGAATGTATTTCAAGCAGTGGGATGAAAATAATGACGTCGCAAGGGAGCCGGTTCACTTGGACAGGTATTTGCCAGGGCCACTGCGTGTGGAAGTGCCTCGACCAGGTGCTGATAAATAAGCACTGGCAGAATCGTTTCCCTGCTTCGACGCTTCACCACCTAAACAGAGCAGCGTCAGATCACAGCCCCTTACTATTGCACCTCGACGAGGGGCGCGGTTCTGGACGAGGGTCCTTCAGGTTCCAGCTCATGTGGTTAAAGCATCAAGGTTTTTTGCCGGTAGTTCGGCATAGTTGGGAGCAGTCGATAGAGGGCTACGGAATGTTCCAACTCGCTCAAAAGTTGAAACGCTTGCGAAAGACGCTCAGTGAATGGAACAGGACTATATTTGGTAACATCTTCGACAAGACGTTAGTGGCAGAAGAAGACCTCCGCCAAGCGGAGCTGCGCCTTGAAGCGGATGATTTGGAAGAAGTTAGGATACAGTGAAACGAGGCCACGGCTGTTTTAAATAAGTGCTTAGCAGTGGAAGAAATTTATTGGAGGCAAAAGAGTCGGGTGAAGTGGCTGCGAGAGGGAGACTCTAATACCAGATTTTATCATTCTATGGTGCTGGACAAGAGAGTCAAACTCGCTATCCGTCAAGTTAAGAATGCGCATGGCTCCCTTCTCACTGAGGAAGGGGCAATAGGCATGCAAGCTGTCACATTTTTCCGAGATCTCTTGTCTGCTCCAGCGAAACTGGACGAGGTAGCGATGAAGGGGCTGCCGGAAAACATCCCTGCCTTGATACCTCGGCCAGAAAATGACTGCCTTGTTCGGGAGCTAACCTTTGACAAAGTGAAGCAAGCCATTTTCCAACTAGATGGCCAAAGCACGGCAGGGGTGGATGGATTTTCTGGGATGTTCTTCACGCATTGTTGGGATATTATCGGGGATGATGTTTATCAGGCTGCAAAAAGAATTTGTGTTGCGTGCCAATCCCGAAAAGCATATTGAGCACACTCGTTGCTCTTATCCCCAAGATCGACTCGCCACAGACATTCTCGGACTTTCGTCCTATCAGCTTATGCACTTTTACCAACAAAATCTTCACCAGGATACTTAGCAACCGCCTAAAGCCCCTCATCCCCTTGGTCATCTCCCCGGAACAGTCGGCTTTTGTCCGCGGCATGGAGATCTCGGACAATATCTTGTTAGCCCAAGACTTGGTCGCTGGCCTGGACAGGAGGGCTCACGGGCATAACATTGTCTTCAAACTAGATATGATGAAGGCTTTCGATCGCGTCTCCTGGGAGTTCTTATCCCGCTTACTCCTCGATTTTGGCTTTCATCCCCGGTTCGTGGCCTTGATCGAAAATAATTTGCGCTCCTCTAGGTTCTCAGTTCTTACCAATGGGCAGCCGCATGGGTTCTTCCCAGCAGGGCGACCCCCTGTCACCCTTTTTGTTCATTTTGGTGTCGGAGGTGCTGAGTCGTGGCCTACGGAATCTCCTCGCCTTAGGAAAGCTTCAGGCCTACGCACAGCCATACGGCACTGAGCCGATATCTCACCTGGCTTTTGCGGACGACGTTGTCATCTTCACCAGGGGGAACCGACGGACATTGCGGAACCTGATGGGTTTTCTGCAGGTTTACCAACATGGCTCCGGGCAGAAGGTTAACCCAGACAAGAGCTTCTTTGTGCTGTCGGCTAGATGCTCGTCGGCTAGGAGACGTCTAATACCCAGACTCACGGGCTTTCAGCAGAAACCTCTTCCGTTTACGTATCTAGGTTGTTAACTCTACAAGGGAAGAACCAAGAGGGAGTTCTTCCAAGCTGTGATAGGGAAGATGCATCGCAAATTTGCGGGTTGGAAGACCAAAACGCTCTCCGTCGGTGGGCGATTAATCCTGATCAAACATGTTCTGGCAGCGATGCCTTTACACATTCTTGCGGTTCAGGAACCTTCGAAAGCTGTCCTCCACCAGATCAAACAGATGATGTCCAGGTTCTTTTGGGGAAAGGTAGAGGGGCGAGGGAAACGGCACTGGCGCTCCCGGGATTCGCTTTGCTCTCCAACGCAGCACGATGGACTCGGACTTCATAGGTTTGAAGACGTGATGGAGGCTTTCGGCTGTAAGCTCTGGTGGAAGCTACGCAAGGGCGACACGCTCTGGGCTAGCTACATCCTCTCCAAACACGTAGCAGCTCACGAACACATCACGACAGCGCCGCTGCACCCCTCGAGTTCGAGGGTCTGGCGAAGACTGACAAAGGTCCGCGCCTTCATGGAGGAGAACATGCAACTACTGATCCATGATGGCAGCGCCTCCTTTTGGTTCGAGAACTGGTTAGGAAGGGGGCCTCTGGCACGTGCCAAGCAATCCATCACGCTACCCCATAGCTGGTAGATGGGGAGTGGAGCTTGGATCCCGTTGGGAGCGACCTCACGGTGGAGGATTGGCAGCGCATCCTAGCCTGCCAGATTGTACCCTCGCATGACAAAGACCGCATAATTTGAAAGCCCTCGACATCTAGTTCCTTCAAAGTTTTCTCAGCACTGGAGAGGCGTCGTGTAGCTACCAACTCTTTAGTCTCTCGCCAACTAATCTGGGACCGCCGGATACCAGTCAAAATTTCAATCTTCATGTGGCGTTTGCTCAACACTTTGCTTCCCTTTCCTGACGTCCTGCGCCAGTTTGGTCTGCACATGCCGTCGAAGTGTCCGTTCTGCCCCAACGAGGACACCCTGGACCACGGCTTCGTTAGTTGCCAGGTTGCAGATCAGGTGTGGAGCTGGTTTGAGCGGACTCTCGGTCTGCCGGCTAGAGATGCGAACGGGCTTCTGCTGAAGTTACAGGGGTGGTGGATGCACTCCTCAGGCAGTCTCAGGGGTACCCTCTTCCATTTGCTGTCCGCGCTCATCTGCTGTGAGCTGTGGAAGGCTCGGAACAAGGCGGTGTATGAGGACTTGAGGGCTTCCCCTGCTCAAATTCGCCATCGAATAGTGGGTTTGCTGAACGACATTGTAAACGCTCACCCCTTTCCTTCTTCAGCTTCGCAAGAGTCTCCCTTGCGCCTATTGGGATTGAATGTACCGGCAAGTCGCCTATGGAGGACAAAGTGTTTCACCCTTATTTGGTCCTTACCTCCTTACCTTGATGCGAAGCTGAACGTTGATGGCTCCTTCCTGGGGAACCCGGGCTCCTCAGGAGATGGAGGTATTCTAGGGGATCACACTGGCCGCGTCCTAATGGCCTTCTCTTTCTTCTACGGATTCTGCACCAATATGGAGGCGAAGGCCAAGGCGCTCCTGGAGGGTCTCCGCCAGTGCCTAACTCTGGGGCTGCCGCAGCTAATAGTTCAGATGGACTCCAAGCAATTGCTTTGTATGGTGCAACAAACCTCTGTGACACCTTGGAAGCTCGACACCACCATCAGACGTGTGCGCCAGCTCCTTACCACAGCTCCCGTTACCTTGGAGCTTTGTTACCGTGAGCTCAACTCAGCGGCGGATGCACTGGCGAAGCACGCGGCCATGGGAGGCCAATCCGCCACCTACGACACGTCCACTCTACCACCAAATGTAAAGGGCATCTCGGCATTAGATGCTCAGTAGTTTCCATATTTTCGTCTCCAGCATGTAAAAGAGTAGTACTCCTCTTCCCATTGGGTTTTGCTAATTAAATAAAAATAAACTTTTAGTTTAAAAAAATATAAATCAAAATTTGTAGAATATAAAATATTTTAAAGATATTGAATCTATTAACTAACCTTTTGTCAAGTAAAAGTATGTCACACTTAGTTTTATCATTGATATATGTTTGATAGTCTGAACCAACAGGTACAACTAAACCAATTACATCTGCAAAAGATCAAAAAGTATAAGTAATACCAGTTCAAATATACAACTTAAATAGAAGGAGCAAATTATCCGGTTGGCCATTAAACTTTTGCGATCGTCTAGTTTTGGTCACTCAACTTTTAAAGGTTTGGTTTTGGCCACTAAATTATATAAAGGTAAGACGCGAGGTCATTCTGTTACATTTAGCCGTTAAGTTCTTTGATCTGTCCGTTAGCACGATTTTCAA
This sequence comes from Coffea eugenioides, assembly GCF_003713205.1. Taxonomy (NCBI): domain Eukaryota; kingdom Viridiplantae; phylum Streptophyta; class Magnoliopsida; order Gentianales; family Rubiaceae; genus Coffea; species Coffea eugenioides. The sequence goes on from NC_040040.1 coordinate 43,487,946, forward strand.
GACAAAAGGCAAGGTCTTTTTAGGAAGTTCAAAATAGCTGCTCTATTTTTTTTTTTTTTAACTAGAGGGCTTTTCTTCCCTCAGACCCTCACTCGATCTCACTATCTGGTGGTTGGTAGAAGTCACCATCAGACCCCACCAGCTCCGCTGCGTCTCCTTCGTCTACGCCTCCGCTGTAGAGGATGGGAATTTGTTAAGGAGGTGGCCCATCTGGATGCCAACAATTTCATTATTCACCATCAGTTAAAGATGGATGGAACTAACAACCCTGGTAGAAAAGAAGGGGATGCCTTATAAAGCAACAGCGCGTCTTCTCTTGTTCAAGTAATTGGCTATGATGATGATGTTTTCTTTATCTGTGACATCTAGGAAAAGCCGGCCCATGTCTTGGCAGGGCAACCTGAATCATGTGTGAGATGAGAAGGATTCGAAAATGGGTTCTTTCTCACTTGCATGTAATTAGGTTTTTGCAGCCATTGTGGCGTCCTCCTTCCTCTGATCAAAAGAATAGATCTGAGTCAACCTTCTTTACTGTTGCTTATTTTTGGCTTGCTAGTACTGCCTGCTATTATGGATTCATTGAAATTTTAGCTCTATGAAGAATGAGGCAGCGAAGAGATGGGATTTTTTTTTTTTTGAAAGTTGGTTTTCCCTATCTATTTACACCTATGATTTCTTTCTTGTCAAATCCCATGGGCCTTTAGAGTCCTTGTTTGAAGGCAGGGTCTTGAATCCAGCTGATGATGACAACGATGTCTTTGATCTAGAGAAATAGTCCCTGTAGCAGATGCGAACGAGGTCATGGGCCTTGAGCTCCAAATGTTACACTGCATTATGTCAATCGCCGGGACCAGATCGCCGGAGTTCCGCTCTCCAAGCTGGGCTTCTTTCATTTCCTTCTCTTTTCCACATTTTTCAATTTTTGAAAAAGCATTGAATGCTATTTTGAACTTCCTAAAAAGACCCTGTCTTTTGTCTTGAAAATCACACTAACGGACAGATCAAAGAACTTAACAGCTAAATGTAACAGAAGTCTTACCTTTATATAATTTAGTGGCCAAAACCAGATCTTTAAAAGTTGAGTGACCAAAATTCAACGATCGCAAAAGTTTAATGGCCAACCGGATAATTTGCTCTAAATAGAAGTATGGTTAATTATGAATGAAATACCTATCAATTGCAAATCATTGTCCATGTGTTGTTCTGTATCTCTTAGTTTGACCAGATTAAACTTGAAACGGGGTATGGTTCCACAATCATCTAAAATATTCACTATCTTCGTATCGTTTCCAAATGATAATTGGTACTGATGTGATGCAAGCCGATATTTAAGATCTGCCGAAATTACATATATATTTTGAAACCAGTATACCTTGCCTTCATGGAGATGATCTGTGAAAATATTTATCAGATTACTGCCTCTTATAACTCCCTGCATGACAAATTTCTGATAGTTTTCAACAGATTAGTAAATATTCAATATTCAATATAATAAATAACATACGCTCTTAATTATTACCTGATCATCTACAAAAAGCATCTTGATACATCCCGAACGTTGAAGCACTCCATATATGGTCATATTTATTAATTGAAACAATCTAACCTTTACATTCCATCTGTATCCGCAAGGATCTCGATAGAGTAAAGGTGTATATCAAATATCTGTAAATTATTATAATATAGCATGAAGGTTAATTATTTAAACACTATAGTTGAGACAGCAAGTAACACAAATTCAAAGAAGTACAAAAAAAATGTCAAAGTGTGAAGCATATGTAGTACATATAATATGAACTAAATATACTATTTTTTTAAACAAAACGATGTCCACAATTTATCAAAGGGAGTCAAAAATCTCACGATACACAATATTTTTTGTGTAATCCCATGGATCATTATCTCTATTAACAATGAGTATTTTCAATCCAACTGGTGAAGTAGCACGGGACAGAGCAGCATAAAGTTGACTATGTGAAAACACATGTTCAGGAAGGTAAACGCCAACATTTTTTAATGTTTGGCCTTAACTTTTGTTGATAGTCATTGCAAATGCCACTTTCACAGGAAATTGTCTCCTTTTAATTGAAAAAGGAATCTATGCGCTCTGCGGTGTTAAAGAGATCCGAGGTATGAGTACTAAATCTCCAATTTTAGATCCTGTTATGACTTCTGCCTCGAGGACTTTATCCCCCATTATGGTAACGACAAGTCGTGTTCCATTGCAAAGACCTTCTGACTGATTGAGATTTCTCAAAAGAATTATAGGAGTTCTTTCTTTAAGTTCCAAAAAATGATTTGGAAGTCCAGGAAAATTCAAAGAATGCAACATTTCAGGAGGATTCATATTTTCAACAATGTCACCTTCAGTATTGCAAAAAGTATCAGCCCTCATGTAGGTACGTGATTGTCCAGGAAGAATTAATAGCATCTTATCATTCAACTTGTCAACATCACCATTTTTTGGAGCCAAAATAGCATATTCCTTGAGGTAAGTGCTATTTTTCTATGAATTTCTCAAATTTGGATAGACAGAATCTATTAATCGCATCAAAGATTGATTGTCATTTTTTATGAGAAATTGCGATGGCATCTGAATCCAATTTGATTCCCCAAATTCAGTAAGTGAAATTGCTGAAACCTTTCCTTCACCAATAGACAGCAACCAATTTGCAAAATCTGTCAATTGCTGACGCATATTTTCAGGAAGACGTAAATTCATTACGCGCATATTTATTTTAAGATGCAGTACTTTACAGTGATCCCAAATCGTTGATTCTTTTATTGTAGCTGATACTGTTGCTTCTCTCCTACCTTTAGAAACAATCAGTAATATTTGTCGAAAATCACCGCCCAAAACAATCAATTTTTCTCCGAAAATACGATCCTCAGAATTATTTTCACTCAACTTTAAGATATCCTTTAAACTTCTATCCACCGCTTCAAATCCATGCCGATGTATCATTGGAGTTTCGTCCCAAATTATCAAAGATGTCTCTCTAATTAATTTGGCTAAGTCAGAATTTTTATTGATTGAACAACTTGATGACTCATCCAAATTAATAGGAATTTTGAAACGTGAATGTGTTGTCCTTCCACCGGTAAGAGTATTGCAGCAATGCCTGATGATGCAACTGAAAGACCAATTTTTTCCTATGATCTAACTCGAGCAATCAATGTTCTCCATAAATAAGTTTTACCCATCCCACCGCTACCATACATAAAAAATAGTCCTCCGTGATTATGTGTGTATGATTCCATAATAAGATCATATGCTTTCAATTGATCCTTATTCAAACCTGCATATAAATTATCAAATAATTGCTGCTCTGATGTAAAATCGTAATCAAACTCTTCTCTTATAAGTCTATTCATGAAAAACTCAGCATTTTCAAATGACAGCAATGGCATTGGTGAAAAATCTCATAAAGATCGACCATTTTTATTCAAAATGAGTTCGAGTTCGACTAATCCCAAATTTTCTAACTTATCATCATCAATGCGTATTTGAGAGTTTCCAATATCCCTTCTGATCTGATATTGCAAATCATCTGTTATACTTTTCCAGTGACGCTGCCATATATCAGAAGGGTTAGTTATCTCAGAATGCATAAGTATTGTACAATACATGCTTCGTAATTTTTTGGCAGATGCCCATGTAGATGTTTCAGCAAAAGTTTCGTTCCACTCATTATCATCATCTAGAAGACCAAGTGCTACACATGTAGCTTTGAATGTTGGATGCACAACTCCATCAATAGTTCTCAAATGTTCAAAACTTCGTGCACCACGAATTTTATGCAGCAACATTCTCAAATAGTATCGCTCACTAGAATGAGGATGTGCATATGGTAGCCTTCCAATACACCTACCTTGCAATCTGGACTCCCATTGACGTTTATTTTGGTTCCAAGTCCACTTACTCGGAAACTCCGCAAACATCAAGTTTCTAGCTGAAACATCGCTCTGATTTCTTTCAAACCATTTCGTCAGCATTGTGTCATGTATGTGATCACGATCAAGAACGTCATAAAGATGATTATCATCATTAAATATCACAAATTGATGATCAGGAAGATGATACTGCAATCTAATCACTGATGGATATGGTCTCTGCATTTCGAAATCAAATATCTTCCAACATGACTCAATTGGCGATAAATATCGACAATCTAAGTACTATTTAATCTCATCAATGCTTCTGTAACGACGATGACCACTTTCATTTGCAAGTACAATGCTATTCTCAATTTGAACATTTGTTCTATCAACCCCCTTACTCATGTACTTGTACAGATATTTAGTGATTTTCGGACATGCAACTTTGGTCACATTGATATGACCATCAAAGATCACAATCAAATCTCGATTGTAAGAAACAACCCATCTGTTGTCAAATGCAAAACCATTAAAGTTACCCTCTTACTTGGATCATCTCTATGTCTGTATGATACAAATCCATCTTCATCAAAAGTGGTTTCACTACAAAATTTTTTTGGATAGTGTTTAGAGCACTTTCCATTCACCATACACGGAGCATTTGGATAAGTATCACCACAGGGTCCGTGTAACATGCACCTGATGACCGTATCATAAGCTAGTGTGTCAGCATTTTTGTCAGGTATTTCAGCACAAATGATATCATCAATTTGCTCTGAAGTAAGGGGCTTATCATCCGCAGCTAATGTTAGAGTGATATGAGTATGTGATAAACCACGTTTTTGAAATTCAATGAGAGAGATGTCTGCATATTATGGAAGTAATCTTAGTGTATAGCAGAATATAGGGATTGGAAAAAAGAAACTAATGATTTAAATAAAGTAAAATTTGTACCTGCAAGCACTTTTCCAAATAGTTTGGTATTTTTTAAAACATCCATCAATTTTTTTTGTCTTATCCGAAAAACTCGAGCCGTATATCAGGTCTGTCCTCAACTTTCTGTCCCGATATTCTTGTCAACTCTTGTTTAATTTCTGGCTAACTGGGATTGCAAGTAAATACAATGAAAAGATCTGAATTTTCAATTGTCCTACAAATTGCCATCGCATCCTGAAAATGTTGTACCATATTTCGGGATCTACCCAAAAATGAAGATGGTTGAACAAATCTCCTTCCAACTGCTGATGCATCTGTACCTCCAGCAAGTACAGCATCTTCTAAACCTTGATATACATCAGCATGTAATACAAATTGATGGGTTTTCATAAAATTTAATCTGTAGTGTTCAATAGCTGCATAACAATCAACAACGAATTGTTGAAATAGTTTGGCACCTTTCAAAAGTGTGTGGCCTTCATTTTGTCGAAATTGTATACGATATGCATAAAATTCGCGCATCGACACAAATTCTCTCTTCCTAACGGCAGAGGGTGAAAATCTTATTGCACAATGCCATCCGTCTATTCCATATGAAAATAGTAAAGGGAATTGAAGTGGCATGTATGATAGATGTGTCTCACTGATTCTTTTCAAATTTTCATCTCGAGTGACAGGCACAATATTACGGTGTGTGACATCTCCAGTATCTTCACCGACAATCAAAGCATCAACTTCATTTGCAGTTGGTTGGATATATTGTCTGTCACCTCGAGCACTAATTATCTATACTTGCAGATTGACAATATTTTGATTTCGAAGCATGTCTCTTGCACTTCGAAAAACTTGTACATATGGATTTATTTCATCTAACATATTTTGCAATCCTTCAACTATTGATGCATCAATCCCAATTGGATTGCCATCATGACTGTTTAGAAGATTCATACGATTCTGCAACTCATTATCGGTATCATGAAAGTATAATTGTATGAATCTACCTAATTCTCCAAGAGGTGGCAAAGGCTATCCGATTTGATGATAATTTTCTCCACTAATTCGAAATGAATATGGTCCGACAGAATTGACTACAGAATGATCTATTTTGCCTCCCGTGGATGTAAACCTGAATAGTGCATTCAACAATCGAATCTTCTCTTTTAATGTTGGAGTGGTAAATATATGTTGTAAAACTTGGGGAGTTTGAGGCAATAACGGTAAAACAACATTCCCATCTTGACAATATAAATTAAATCTTGGATTTTGTTTTGTACTGCTTTGAATTCTTTCCTCCACCCACATTAGAGATTGACATTTGTGACAGATTACTGTTCTTAGACCAAATGTGCATCTTCTTGTGATTCGACATCGTCGTCGCGTTCGGCCTATTTGGTCTAATTGATTGATGAAATAAGTATAATAAAGTACATACCTAAAACTAATAAAACTAAGTATGAAAGACATAATGTAAAGTTGTTGTATGAAAATAAAGCACATAATATTTGTATGCCTAAGAACATATAGTAAGAAATATTAATTATGGTAACATGAGAAAAGTATTAGTAGATTACCGATTTGTTCTGCTCCAGTTGTGCTAGTAGACATAATGTCTTGTGTAGCAGGAACAAATTCTTCGGATGAGCCTGTATGTATAATGGATTTTAGAAGTCAAATGCAAAAAATGAATTGGAAGAAATTGAATTGCATAAATAATAATTGATTACTTAGTCAAGATACATGAAAAAACTTGGACTTACCATCATCGAGACCATTAGATGATGACGTAGGTGTAATAGGAACTTCAGTAGTTGGTGAGTCATTATGCAATTCATCTACCGTTATGTAATATAGAAAGTTAATATAATAATGTAGCGTGTTAAAAAAATTAATGGTTAAGCATGAATTTGAAATTGTGGATAAATTTGGAGTTAACATGATCATGGTGAATTGCGGCTGCAGTCGATGGATGTTGAAGTTGAAAGATGTTGAGTAATCATTTGTTTGATCTAAAAGTATATTAAAATAATTGTATTAAAAGACGTATTAAATTAAGTTACAATTATTAATGTAATACTCATAAAAAATGTAATGATCTAATATACTGTATGAATATTATAAAGGAACATGAGTAGTCTGATGTAAAACCATAGCAAGATCTGATGAACATAGCAATATTTGTTAACACAAATTACTTTATGTGCAAAGATTAGAAATATCGAAAAGAAGTATTTTAGATTGAAAAAATATTTTTTTAATTAATGAATGATAATATGTGTATTTAATAGTAAGATTTGTGGAAATTTATCCTTAATTTGGTAATGTTTATGATAGTAGTTGGTAATGTTTTATGTTTGAGAAATTATTTAGTGGGTGAAATTGATGTACAATGTGAAGCTTGATTGAGAAAATTAAGAGTTTTGAGTCACTATATTTTTTATGGTATGTAATTAAACATTTAGAATAGTAAAAAATATTTTTTATTATGTTAATTATTGATCCAAACAAATTGGCAATTTTGGTAGTAGAAGCGGTGATATATTTATGTGAACCTATGATATTAGATAAGATTGTAGTGATTCAAAGAAAGGTTATCTTTTATAACTTCAAGATAAGATTGCAGTGATTTGAAGAAAGATTAAAGTTTATAATCTATCGATTGCATCTTTAGTGTTCAGTTTTAGCATGAATCATACAACCTCACGGTTGCAGCTTTACTGTCCATACCCCCCCTCTCAAATACTGGTCACCTGGTACTTTCGCACATTACTATGTAGTAAATGACTTTCGAACCTATTCATTATGGTTGACTACTACACATGCAATAATAGTTTTTAGTACTATTTGTTAACATGTAACATTTTAACAAAGCAATTGGGTAGCTTTCGGTAGTATTTATTAAAGTGCTTATAAGCAATTGGTACTCTTTTCACATTCTTATAAACAATGAAAACAATAATAATATTATAATATTCGAAATATTATTAATACTTAGAAGTACAATGAAAATGCCAATATTTAAAGAATAAATAATACCAAAATTTATAACTTGATTCTTATAAACAATGAAAACAACAATAATATTATAATATTGGAAATATTATTAATACTTGAAATTACAATGAAAACGCTAATATTTAAAGAATAAATAGTACCGAAACTTCTAACTTGATTCTTATAAACAATGGAAACAACAATAATATTATAATATTGGAAATATTATTAATACTTGAAATTACAGTGAAAACGCCAATAATTAAAGAATAAATAGTGCCGAAACTTCTAACTTGATTCTTATAAACAATAGAAACAGCAATAATAGTATAATATTGGAAATATTATTAATAATTGTAATTACAATGAAAATGCCAATCTTTATAGAATAAATAGTACCGAAACTTCTAACTTAATTGTTATAAACAATGGAAACAACAATAATATTATAATATTGGGAATATTATTAATAATTGAAATTACAATGAAAATGTCAATATTTAAAGAATAAATAGTACCGAAACTTCTAATTTGATACATAAGATTACTGTCCATAAGATTACATCTAGGAAATATGTTAATTTTTAGGTGCTATTGTCTCATATGTTCTTGTAAACAATTTTTTGCAAGAATTCATGGGCTAGTGTTAAAGATTCTTAGGATATGTTTTTTTTCAGGTGATTCTGTCAAATAGTATCCTCTGAGTTTGAAAGTCTTATAATTTTTGAATCTCTGAAAATGGATATCATTCAAAGCACCACCAAACTGTCTTTTATACTTCTTATGCTCAACCATCTCATTCTCATGAGCTTATATGTCGATGGCACCTTTCATAAATATTAGTATGTGATTTTGCACAAAGTTTAATTTGAAAGAATAATCAATTATGGATTTTGAAGGTTTGTTTTCTTAGGTTTCAGCTCCCACATTTTTTTACAGATATAATGAGTCAAACTTTTTGTAAATCCTTGCAAAAAGAAAATTCCTATGACAAGTGTTCTCAATGTTGACGTTGACTTCCTGTCATCATGATTGCATAACTAAATTTTGTAATGAGTAAGCAATACTCTTTTGATAGCTTATATACCTACTTAATTCTGTTCAAAAGGTCTTGAACAATTTCGTAATAATCATGTTGTTCAATACTTTGCTAACTTGTAATATGCTGAACCTTAAGTAGAACACTTTTGCAACACTATCATCTTTTGGAGGTCTATTGATTGAAAGTATGTGCAAATGTAAAGGGGCTTGCTGGATGGTACTGGTAGGCTTTTTGAAGACTGAGATGTTGGCATAATCTAAATTGTCTAAGTACTTTCCTCACCTCTAACTTCTAAACTTGACCACCCAAAATAACTGAGTTCTTCAGATACTTTATGATAAATCTAAATTGTCTAAATATTATAATGTGTAAGCTATGGCATGGGAGCATGGCAGATATATGACCAAGCCACGGATTTTTATCTATCTACCTACCCAATTATTGTGTAATCTACTTTTAGCTTAATGTTTTACGAACTCCATCACTTGGACTCCAGGTTATTTTAGTCAATCCTTAAGTTAAATATTACCTCAATTTAACTGGAAAGGCAAAATTTTTTGTTGTTTCTTGGAATCCTCTAGTTTATGCAGATGCATGTGAAATGGAGGTAAAATTGTTACTCATTGTCGTCTGAGTTTGGGGTGTTCTTGACGTCACCTTTCACCTTTCCGTTTGTAATCCAAGATTTTTAACGCACAAAATCCTTTGTGCGTAGAAATAATACATTTCTTTTGAGTATTATTACATTTAATTATAATTTCCTTTATAATGTATTGTATACACACAATTGTATTATACATCTAGGTTTCATCCATAAGATGCCATCTAGTTTATACTGAGGATCGTACTTCTAGTTTATACTACTGGGAATTGGAAGCTCCATTAAAGGTCCTTGCCGGGCATTAAATTGCAAGGCTCATGACTCTTCTTGGCTAAACCAAAGTCTGCCATCATGTTCTCTCTCAACCTTCATTCTCCCATTTGGCATTTGCCCGCCAATTCCCCACTTCATCTCCTTTGTTTCCCTTATGCCCACTATTCATAAAACAGTCACGGGACTATTTCATAAAAGAGACATTTCATGAAAAAATATTTTTTCTCTAATCAAAGCTATGACCATGTTCCGGGACTAATCTGACTAATTACTAATACAATGAGAACTATATGTCTAAATGTCTAAACTCATAGAAAAGCCATAGTACCACACTTTGTTGATTTAGCCAGCAAGGATCAGTAACATGTGAAGAAGGAGAATATTTAAAGAATGAATAGTATCGAAACTTCTAACTTGATTCTTATAAACAATAGAAACAACAATAATATTATAATATTGGGAATATTATTAATAATTGAAAATACAATGAAAATGCCAATATTTAAAGAATAAATAGTACCGAAACTTCTAATTCGATGGACGCGATGTTTGAATCAATGTAGTCGAGATTTTATCCATCGTAGTTGATGTGAGATTTCTCTTTTGTCGATGCAAAGTTTTCCAATTCTTGTGCGGGATCATTGTGGAGTACATTTCATTTTGTTAGCAAATGTTTTCTCCTTTGCAATCTTGCGAGTTTGAAATTTAGGCGTTGTTGACATGCCTGTAAACGGCCATGTTCCATTGTGAAATTAATTTGAGAGCTACTCACGATACCAGCATAAAGTGGAAAGAGTACTTGCAAGGTTGCAATCTTATTATGGCAGTAGCAGAGTAGAAAGGACAATATATGGCATTGGAAGAGTAGAAACGGCAATATATGGCATTGGCAAATTCGCAAATTCTTGATTGGAAGGGTTTTAATTGTAGTGGGAAGGTCTGTGTGGAGTGAAATTTAACTTGAGGGCTAATAAGGATACCAACAGCAAGTGGAAAGAGATCTTGTGCAATCTTATCATGGAATTGGAAGAGTTTTAATGTAAGTGAAATTCTTGATTGGAAGAGTTTTAATTGCAATCTTATCATGGAATTGGAAGAGTTTTAATTGTAGTGGGAAGGTGTGTGAGGAGTGTTAGTTGGAGTAAGGTGTGTAAGGAGTGTTAGTTGGAGTTAACTTCTTGTTTGAGGGAAATGTGGGAGTATTAGTTGGAGTTAACTTCTTGTTTAAGGGAAACGTGGGGGCGTAATGTGCCCATGATATTTTTTACGAAATAAATTAAATTTAAATGCTAGAAAAATAGAGTTGAGGGTGGGAAGGTTTGTGAAGGCTTGTTGCTAAAAATCCCTTCTCAAATTTATATAGATATAGATTATTTTAATATACTTTTAGATCAAACAAATGATTACTCAACATCTTTTCAACTTCAACATCCATCGACTGCAGCCGCGATTCTCCATGATCATGGTAACTCCAAATTTATCCGCAATTTCAAATTCATGCTTAACCATTAATTTTTTTTAACGCGCTACATTATTATATTAACTTTCTATATTACATAATGGTAGATGAATTACATAATGACTCACCAACTACTGAATTTCCTATTACACCTATGTCATCATCTAATGGTCTCGATGATGGTAAGTCCAAGTTTTCTCATATATCTTGACTAAGTAATCAATTATTATTTATGCAATTCAATTTCTTCCAATTCATTTTTTGCATTTGACTTCTAAAAATCCATTATACATACAGGCTCATCCGAAGAATTTGTTCCTGCTACACAAGACATTATGCCTACTAACACAGCTGGAGCAGAACAAATCGGTAATCTACTAATACTTTTCTCATGTTACCATAATTAATATTTCTTGCTATATGTTCTTAGGCATACAAATATTATGTGTTTTATTTTCATACAACAACTTTACATTATGTCTTTCATACAGTGATAGTTTTAGGTATGTACCTTAGTATACTTATTTTATCAATGAATTAGATCAAATAGGCCGAATGCGACGGCGACGTCGAATCACAAGAAAATGGACATTTGGTCCAAGAACAGTAATCTGTCACAAATGTCAATCTCTAATAAGGGTGGAAGAAAGAATTCAAAGTAGTACAAAACAAAATCCAAGATTCAATTTATGTTGTAAAGATGAGAATGTTGTTTTACCGTTATTGCCTCAAACTCCCCAAGTTTTACAACATATATTTACCACTCCAACATTGAAAGAGAAGATTCGATTGTTGAATGCACTATGGGTTTACATCCATGGGAGGCAAAATAGATCATTCTGTAGTCAATTCTGTCGGACCATATTCATTTCGAATTAGTGGAGAAAATTATCATCTAATCAGATCGTTTTTGCCACCTCTTGGAGAATTAAGTAGATTCATACAATTATACATTCATGATACTGATAATGAGTTACAGAATCGTATGAATCTTCTGAACAGTCATGATGGCAATCCAATTGGGATTGATGCATCAATAGTTGAAGGATTGCAAAATATGTTAGATGAAATAAATCCATATGTATAAGTTTTTCGAAGTGCAAGAGCCATGCTTCGAAATCAAAATATTGTCAATCTGCAAGTACAGATAATTAGTGCTCGAGGTGACAGACAATATATCCAACCAACAGCAAATGAAGTTGCTGCTTTGATTGTCGGTGAAGATACTAGTCATGTCACACACCGTGATACGAGATGGAAATTTGAAAAGAATCAGTGAGACACATCCATCATACATGCCACTTCAATACCCTTTACTATTTCCATATGGAACAGACGGATGGCATTGTGCAATAAGATTTTCACCATCTGCCGTTAGGAAGAGAGAATTCGTGTCGATGCGCGAATTCTATGCGTATCGTATACAATTTCGACAAAATAAAGGCCACACACTTTTGAAAGGTGCCAAACTATTTCAACAATTCATTGTTGATTGTTATGCGGCTATTGAACACTACAGATTAAATTTTATGAAAACCCATCAATCTGTATTACATGCTGATGTATATCAAGGTTTAGAAGATGTTGTACTTGCTGGAGGTACAGATGCATCAGTAGTTGGAAGGAGATTTGTTCAACCATCTTCATTTTCGGGTAGATCCCGAAATATGGTATAACATTTTCAGGATGCGATGGCAATTTGTAGGACAATTGAAAATTCAGATCTTTTCATTACATTTACTTGCAATCCCAGTTGGCCATAAATTAAACAAGAGTTGACAAGAATATAGGGACAGAAAGTTGAGGACAGACCCGATATTACGGCTCGAGTTTTTCGGATAAGACAAAAAAAATTGATGGATGCTTTAAAAAATACCAAACTATTTGTGTAAGGCCCAAAGACAACCTAAGAGGGGGGTGAATTAGGTTGATTAAAATCTTAATCAAATTTATGCAATTTTTTGCTTAATAAAAATTTACCTTCTTTTCTAATAATGATCAATCAAGTAGATTAGAAGAAGAGAGCAATATAGATTCGAAAAACAAGTATAGCTAAGCAATGAGAATTTTATTAAACAAAAAAGAATAAGATAGAATATCAAACCGATTGTCTACCAAGCTTTCCTCAAACTTGAAAACCAATCACTAAGTTGAGCAACTTCTCTTTGATGAAAGATGATCAACTAGATGTACATAGGGAGCACTTCCTCCTTGCCCTAAGCCTCACTTAGTCAAGCTAAGAAGTTTTACAATCACTCAGATAACCCTCAACAAAGCTACACTAAAGAAACTTTCAACCACAAGAGAAATGCTCACAGGAAATTCACACCACTTGGAGAACAAATCTAGCTTTGGAGACTATTTTCTAGCTAAAATATCTCTTGAGATCTTGTAAACAAAGTGTGCAAAAGTCCCATTCTTCGTTCAGAATCGTTTGTATTTGAAGGGGACCAAAAATGGGCTTCATTAATGCTTCCAACGGATAGAAGGCAGATGAAGAGTCAGCTAGCCGTTGGGGCTGTCGGACGTCCGACAGCTTAGTCATCGTCCGATCCCATCATCCGAAAATCAGTCAAGTTGTTGTTCGGACGTCCGATGGGATTTTATCGTCCGAGCTTCTGTGTCCGAACGTCGTCCAGAGAGTTATCAAAGCTTTGTGGAATTTTTAGGATGTCCGATGAGATTGATGTGCGTCCGAAGCATGCGTCCGATCCTTCAGGACGTCCGATGCTTCCTTACGAGCGTCCGACAGAGTTTCCTTCTTGATGTTCTTCATCCTTTCGGTCGTCCGACAGATTCCTTTTGGACGTCCGGTATGAGTACCCTGTTTTTGCTTCTTCTTTTGGTTGATTTTCTTTCCTTGATTCCTTTGTACCTGATTCTCTAAAAAACAAAACTTTTATATTTGGAAAGAATTAGATAAACATTTCAAAGTGTTTTTGTGATCATCAAAATCAAGAATAACATTCTCCCCCTTTTTGATGATGACAAAACAAAAGTTTGAAATGAAATTTTATGACTTCAAATAGGCTCCCCCTTTCTCACTCAATTGTGGAACAAAAAATAGCTCCCCCTCAATCGTAGAACTCCCCCTCACTTGGCTACTTATTATCCGTATCCATATATTCAAAATGATCTTACATCCATATGTCCAACCATTCAACCAAGCAAAATGTAAAGATTCAATCATTCACAAACATTACAAACATATGTCCAGTTTTGGACATTACAAAACACCAAATGACACCAAGCACCAGAATTCAATAGATAAAAAGAGTTCAAGGCAACTATCTAACATTCAGTAAATAAAAACAGTCAAACAGAATGCAAATGCTCCTGATAGGACTAGTGATCCTAAATGATAAGCTAAGAGGATCCAGACTTCCTTCGAGTAAACTGATACTGAGAGAGATCCTCTTCCTCAGTGTCTTCATCATCTTCAACATCTTCACCAACTGGTTTCTTGCCTTTATCAGATGTGAAAGGATCATGTGGTGCCACGGGAGTAGAGGTGAGGTCGATAGGAGCAAGACTCATAGAGCGATCAAGAGCTGATGAACTTGGATCATTGGAGCGTGGCTCCTTGCCAGGAGGGACTTCCTCAACCACAGGTGGGGAAAAAATAAGATTCTTTTTATCTAGGAAGTCAGCTTGTTGCTGGGATGACATGGTGAACATGAGACCATGTTCAAGAAGCAGAACATGTTGCTTAAGGTCTCGAAGGAGCTCAACCACCTCAGAATTTGAAGAAGAAGATGCCTTAGTGGCAGTCTTCCTAGGATGAATAGAGGTCAGTGCAACAGAGGATGGAGTGTGAAGTGGATCATGTGTAGCCTTAGATCTAGGTTCATTAGAAGTAGCCCCCTTATACGCCCACAGATTATCCCTTAAGACAAGATTTTTGCGCTCAAAATAAGCCTTAGTGAAGGCAGAGGAAAATGTTTCTTTGGGACAAACACCAAGGATAGGTACTTTGTAAAATTTAAAAACCTTTTGAAGGAATTTTCCATAGGACAGTTTTCTACGAGAATCAGTGGTATAGCGAAGTAAAAACTTGCACATGACAAAGCCAAAGTCAATGCGAATTTTTTCTCGAAAACAATAAAACAAATACAGCTCCATTTTATTTGCATCTGTTCTATGACCGTCAGTAGGCACAAGCACATTTGAAATGATTGAGAAAGTAATAAGATTCACAGGAGCAAGGTCATTCAGTTTTGCATCAGCAAGGGCAGAAAACTTCTTTTGAAAATAAGACATCATCTTAGCACTATCAAAGTGATTATCAGCAGTGGGATGCTCTTCATAAGAAAAGAAATTGGTAATTTTACTTTTGCATCCTGGTTCAATAACAGTATTTAAAACAGCATTCACAATCTCAGGATCAAACACTAAATCTACCCCATTTACCCTGGACATAATTTCAGTGTGATCAGTGCCTTTCCTAAAATTGGCAAAGAATTGATATAGCATTTCAGGGAAATAAACGTTAGGCATGGAAATGATATGTGACCATTTCTGAAATTCAAAGAGACGCAGAATGGACTCTAAACCTATTTTACGAAACTCAGAGGGATTTACTGAACGTTGAGGAATGAAACCTTTTTGGGATATCCAGGAGTGTTTTTTCTTTGGCAGCGTCATCAAAGAATGGGGAGACAGTGGTTGATTTGGAGGTCGGTTGATAAGAAGTTCCTTGTCCGGATTCTGGCTGAGCGGAAGGCTAGGAAATTTGAGCCTTTACTGCCCCCTTTTTGACACGTTTGGATGATCTTTTGGCACTAGGAGAATCAGCATCTTCATCCCTGAGTGTGTGTTTGCGTCCGGCAGTCACCTTTCCTCCTCTTAGTTTCACCATTGTGTGAAATGCGTGAGATGTATGATGCTAATGATGTACACAGTAGTATGGGAGTGAATCACACAAGAATTTTGAGTTAAAGAAGCCTTGAAGATGATTGACCAGAGCGGTTATGAGAAAGTAGGGTTTTGAGGGAAATTTGGGAATTTTCGAAATGTGATGAGATTTGGTGAACAGATCCGAAAATTGAACTTGCAATGATCAGGGAAAGTTTTTGGTTGAGTCAATTTTGGAATGAGTGCTTCAGAAAAGCACGAATTGAGTGTGAGAAGAGTAGAGGTTTCCGTCCGAATGAGAAGAGAAGAAAAGAGTTCTGAAGCAAATGAGGAGGGAAGTCACTTTAAAAAGTGTACCGTTGCACTGTCGGACGGCCGAACGTAGTCGTTCGTCCGACAGTTTCGTCCGAACAGATGTTTTCTGGGAAAATAGCTGAAGAACATCATCGGACGTCCGTTCATCTGCTTTAGGATGTCCGAAAGTTAACCGAAAAATTTTAAGATGATTTTACTATTATCCCTAATTTTGATCTTAGATGAATGAATTAATCCAATGGCAAAGATTTTGTAAGAATATCAGCAATTTGATCTTTAGAGCAAACATAATTCACACAAACTTCACTAGTACTTTTTGAACAAGAAAGTGACAAGTTCCACTAGTACTTTTTCTATCCACACGACAACCACCAAAATCTGCATCCGAATATCCATATAGAGCAAATTCACAAGATCTAACATACCAAAGACCATGGTCTAATGTACCTTTCAAATACCTAAAAATTCTTTTAACAGCGTTCAAATGTGATTCTTTTGGACAAAATTGAAATCTAGCACACAAGCAAACAGCAAACATAATGTCGGGTCTACTTGCGGTTAAATAGAGTAGGCTTCCAATCATACCTCTATATGCTTTTCATCCACATGTTTACCTTCTTTATTTTTGTCAAGTTTTGTAGAAGTGCACATTGGAGTTCCAACTTGCTTTAAGTCCTCCATGCCAAATCTTTTCAGCAATTCCTTGGTGTATTTTGCTTGATTTATAAAAATTTTCTCTAGTGCTTGATGTATTTGAAATCCAAGGAAGAAATTTAATTCTCCCATCATACTCATTTCAAATTCACTTTGCATAATGGTGGAAAAATCCTTGCATAGATACTCATTAGTAGCACCAAAAATAATATTATATATATGCACAATAAGAGGATCATTTAACACTTGCTTAGTAAAAAGTGTGGTGTCCACAATAGTTAGAATTGTGTCTAACTAACCACATGCATCTCATTCCTCTGTTCAGATTTCTTTTTACATAACAATCTCCTTTCAAATGCCCTCTTTGACAGCAAAAACTACACATAATGGAAGAGTCTTTAACATGTAATGATTTGATAAATCTCAATCCACTCCTTCTATATGTTGTGAAACCATATGCATTTTTGTTGTGTGCTAATGTTCTTTCATGAGCAGTAAGAGAGGTGGTTGACATGTTCTTTTTGAGATAATCTTGTTTTCTAGCTGTTAAAGTCTCATCCAAACTGTCCATCCTTTTATTCAAGTCACCATGTCTTTTCTTTAGCATTTCCCAAATACTTGTCTTTCTATCAAGTTCATTTTGAACATCAAATCCGGCTCTTACAAGACACTCATTGTCAGCCTTTAGTTGTTTATTTTGTTGAAAAAGACTTGCATTTTCTTGAATGAGAAACACAACTTTCTGTTTTAGCTGCTTGTTTTTATCATAAGATTCCTTTAAGGCATTATGCAATTTTTCAACAAAGGATTCAAGATCATCATCATCTTCATCATCACTATCAGATTGAGAGTGTATGGAAGTTACATCATTATCTCCAATAGCCATGAAGGCCATTTGAGCTGATTCTTCCTCTTCTTCAACTTCCCCTTCGGAGTTGCATTCATTCCAAGTAATCTGGAAGTTGTTGAATCTTGGCTTTCGATCAGCTTTCCCATCTTTCATTTTCTTCATGGGACATTCATTTGCATAGTGTCCAGGCTGTCCACATTCATAGCATTTGTCCACTAGCTTCTTGTTGAATTCTTGTTTTCCTTTTCCTTGCATTTGATGAATAATTTTGAAATTGATTGCTAGGTCCTCCCCTTCTAAACTTTCTTTTATTCAAGATTCTCTTGAAACCTCTTGTCATGAGAGCAAGATCATTATCATCACCATCCGAGTCTTCATCATCCAAGTGAGCTGGATCATCTTCACCTTGAGTAGTCTTTAGAGCAATGTTTCTCTTTGCTCTAGCATCCTCTTCCTCCTGCACTTTAGATTTCAATTTCAACTCATAAGAGGTTAGTGAGTTAATGAGAGATTCAATAGGCACAGAATTTAAATCCTTAGCCTCCTCTATTGCAGTCACTTTATTTTCCCATTCTTTGCCCAATGCATTGAGAATTTTTCTGTTCTTCTCTCCCAAGGTGTACTCTTTGCCCAACACCTCGAGATCTTTGATCAAGTCATTGAACCTGCAATACATTTTGTCAATATCCTCAAGAGGTTCAATTTTAAATGATTCATACTTTGTGACCAAGATAGCCTTTTTCTGTTCTCTCACGTTGTCACCACCCTCATGGATTTCTCTTAGCTTATCCCACATTTCTTTGGCCGATTTACAACCTTTTACTCTAATTGATTCATTTGAATCTAAGGCACTATAAAGAACATTCATGGCTTTGGCATTCAATGTGAGATTAGTCCTATCTTGAGCATTCATTTCAGCTCTTCTTTTTGGCCGAAGCAACCCTGTATCTGCATCAAGAAAGTTAGCTTCATGCGATCCTTCACTCACAATAAACCATAGCTCAATATCAATAGATTGCAAAAAGATAATCATCCTTTCTTTCCAGCTAACATAATTGGAGCTACTGAACATGGGAGGCCTAGTAACAGATTGCCCCTCAACAAACATAGCATGACTGGTTGTCATCTTTACTCCAAGCCGTTTGAGCTTAATCTCTAGGAAACCAAGCTCTGATACCAATTGTAAGGCCCAAAGACAACCTAAGAGGGGGTGAATTAGGTTGATTAAAATCTTAATCAAATTTATGCAATTTTTTGCTTAATAAAAATTTACCTTCTTTTCTAGTAATGATCAATCAAGTAGATTAGAAGAAGAAAGCAATATAGATTCGAAAAACAAGTATAGATAAGCAATGAGAATTTTATTAAACAAAAAAGAATAAGATAGAATATCAAATCGATTGTCTACCAAGCTTTCCTCAAACTTGAAGACCAATCACTAGGTTGAGCAACTTCTCTTTGATGAAAGATGATCAACTAGATGTACAATGGAGGGAGCACTTCCTCCTTGCCCTAAGTCTCACTTAGTCAAGCTAAGAAGTTTTACAATCACTCAGATAACCCTCAACAAAGCTACACTAAAGAAACTTTCAACCACAAGAGAAATGCTCACAGGAAATTCACACCACTTGGAGAACAAATCTAGTCTTGGAGACTATTTTCTAGCTAAAATATCTCTTGAGATCTTGTAAACAAAGTGTGCAAAAGTCACTTTCTCGTTCAGAATCGTTTGTATTTGAAGGGGACCAAAAATGGGCTTCATTAATGCTTCCAACGGATAGAAGGCAGATGAAGAGTCAGCTAGACGTAGGGGCTGTCGGACGTCCGACAGCTTAGTCATCGTCCGATCCCATCGTCCGAAAATCAATCAAGTTGTTGTTCGGACGTCCGATGGGATTTTATCGTCCGAGCTTCTGTGTCCGAACGTCGTCCAGAGAGTTATCAAAGCTTTGTGGAATTTTTAGGACGTCCGATGAGATTGATGTACGTCCGAAGCATGCGTCCGATCCTTCAGGACGTCCGATGCTTCTTTACGAGCGTCCGACAGAGTTTCCTTCTTGATGTTCTTCATCCTTTCGGACGTCCTACAGCTTCCTTTCGGACGTCCGACATGAGTGCCCTGTTTTTGCTTCTTCTTTTGGTTGATTTTCTTTCCTTGACACCTTTGTACCTGATTCTCTAAAAAGCAAAACACTTATATTTGAAAAGAATTAGATAAACATTTCAAAGTGCTTTTGTGATCATCAAAATCAAGAATAACAATTTGGAAAAGTGCTTGCAGGTACAAATTTTACTTTATTTAAATCATTAATTTCTTTTTTCGAATCCCTATATTATGCTATACACTAAGATTACTTCCATAATGTGCAGACATCTCTCTCGTTGAATTTCAAAAACATGGTTTATCACATACTCATATCACTCTAACATTAGCTGCGGATGATAAGCCCCTTACTCCATAGCAAATTGGTGATATCATTTGTGCTGAAATACCTGACAAAAATGCTGACACACTAGCTTATGATACGGTCATCAGGTGCATGTTACACGGACCCTGTGGTGATACTTATCCAAATGCTCCGTGTATGGTGAATGAAAAGTGCTCTAAACACTATCCAAAAAATTTTTGTAGTGAACCACTATTGATGAAAATGGATTTGTATCATACAGACGTAGAGATGATCCAAATAAGAGGGTAACTATTAATGGTTTTACATTTGACAACAGATGGGTTGTTTCTCATAATCGAGATTTGATTGTGATGTTTGATGGTCATATCAATGTGACCAAAGTTGCATGTCCGGAAATCACTAAATATCTATACAAGTACATGAGTAAAGGGGTTGATAGAGCAAATGTTCAGATTGAGAATAACGTTGTACTTGCAAATGGAAGTTGTGATGATCCCACCTCCCCCTAGAGCGTACCCTAGGGTTTAGGTAGTCGTCTGCCCAACTCTAGTCGGGACTCACTCACGTTTAACTCAAGAAAAGAACTTACAACCATAGAAAAGAAATAAAACAACGATTCCAAACTTAACATATACATCGATGCTCAAATCCAATTACAAGACTTATACACACCCAAATATATCAAGGTGTTTACAATCCAGGTGCAACCAACCCTAGTCGAGCACTAGCGCGAGTACAATTGTAAAATCCAAAAAAATTAGACTACGCTAGCCTGTACAAGTCTCACGCCTCGCTCGTATCCCTTGTAAGAAAAACAAAACTAAAAGAATGAACTAAAAGCCCAATGAGGTTCCATACACATAATCGAACAATTAAATCCAGGACATTAATCATTTAATAGCAAATAATCCAAAAAGTATTTAACATATAAAAGCAATAATAACCCACTCATTAAAAGGATACATGCTCACGTGGAGCCATTCGTTCATTCGTTCGCCAACCATTTTCCTTATTCCTCCAACATTAGAAAACATTTGCAAGTGAAAACTCCTCCAATGTTTTTGACATTCATTCATTCATTTCATTTCCCGCCACTAGCCAATTCATTGGCTAGTCTCCACCAATTTTCGTAGTCATACTCGAGTATACCAAACATTATCCCAGGGTCACCAATCGCCCGACCGAATCCACTTCTGACTCGAGTCGACTGGCAACGAAGGGCAAGGGTCCAGTTCAACCAAAAGTCTTACATTCATGCACAAGTAGCATTTAATCATTTAATCATTGAAAATTTCACATTCATTTAGGTCGAGTGCGATAAACTACACACTCGCTTAGCAAAAATTCATTTTAGCAATCATTGAAAACATTTAACATTTAATCAAACATTCACAACAATCTACATAGTCATTTGAAGCATAACCTACAAAGAACACTTATCAATTTAAGCAAAATAACGTCAAAAGTTTCCTTCCAAATTATGCCCTTGATCACCGACAAACCCTAAGAATAACCAATCCCAAATTGAAGTGAGCAAAAGTAATTCAAAGTTTTCGAAAGAAAACTAGCACTTTTCATCTTAGTTGATACCAAAACTTGGTCAAAACAACTCATATATTACTATTGAAATGCATTCAAGGATACATATGTAACTTAAGATCCAACTAACCCTAAACTCAAACCTTACATCTCACTAATATTCATAAAAGCAAGTAATAGAAATTTGGGCAGCATGCCCTTTGTATTTTGCTATTTTTCAGCCATTTATGCCTTCATTTTTTTCCTCAACTCAGCCCAAATTCACACATAAGAAATCTTAACACAATAGCCCTTCAACTACGCTCAATGTCATCCAAATAGAAGGCAATTCTAGCAATGCAATCATAAAAATCAAAGTTGGAAACCAGTTTTGAAGACGAATGGCTAAGTAGCAGGTTGACATCTTCCGGCGTTTTAATCACATTTGACGCTACGCTTATCGGATTGGGGTAAATTTTATGGTGTTTCAAAGCTAAGACATAGACCTACATTTCCTATGAAGATATCGACACTCAGTTCGTGCATTTTTAGGGTCAAAATATGCAATCTCAGAGAAAACAGAAAGCTGCCTGTGAAATAGAGCTTTTGGCAGTCAGGGGTATTTTAATAATTTCACATGTTACAATACTCAGATTGAGATGAAATTTTATAGGCAGATAGTTAACTCCATTCCCTACAACTTTCATGTTTTGACCTAGACCTGATTCGGCCTCTAACATGGACGAATATGCAGGTCAAAAACAGGGCAGATTCATCATTAATGCTGGAAATTTGATGTTTCAATGCTTAAAACTAACACTCATGCCTTTAATCATTACCCCAAGTTCCTATCCGAACTCATAAACATCATATACTAGATAAACAACCTTAATCACAACTGAAAATTACAAACTAGCTGAAAATTATAAGCTAATAAGCAAGACCATGAAATCTTCCATAAAATCCATCACTATCAAGCCATGTATTACTTCAATTGCAAAATAAGAAAGAAAAAGAGAGGTTTCTAGTATAATACCTCAAAACCCCCAAAATAAGTTGTGATACAAGGACTTTCTTCCTCCCAAAAATTGCACCAAGCTCACCTCCAAGCTTCCCTAAAGATTAATCGGAGTGGATTCAAGTTTCACTTTACTTTTCTCAAGAATCAAGCAAGCTATCAAGATGAAATTTTTGGAAGTTTTTCTCTCTTTTCTTTCCCTAGAATTTTGGCCAAGGTGAAGGAAATGGAGAAAAAATGAAACCAAGAGAAAGATAAGAAGATAGGAAATTAATTTGGTCAAAGTTGGTTGGATCCTTGGCACTTGTCAAGCCAAGATTTCCTTTCTTTGTTTTTTTCTTTTCTTTCCTTTCCTTTGGTCAAAAATGGTGGCTTCTTTATAGGATATTTTAGGGGTGATTAGCTGAAATAAAAGCAAGGTAATTAAGGTAATAAAATAGTGTTCAAGTAGTGTACTCACTCGGTAGCAAACGGTGCACGTCGGTTCGAGTTGTTTTTCCTTAACTCGCACATACTTGTGTTTTTACTTATGGTTCACTAGTTTATTATTATCACTTCTAATCGCATACTTTCCCTTACCTAATACTCATTCTTATCCATCAAATTTAGTACACACAGCTCACCAAGTAATCACACGGCCAAAATACGCGAAAATCCTAATTTACGCTAACTATAAAACTAAAGGTACAACCCTTGATTCTATGATTTATTGTAACTATTGAGGGAGTAAATGAGTAGTAAAGATATTATAAAATAATTTAATCAAAATAAAAGGATATTTTAAGAAAATAAGAAGAATTTTGTGAGTCCTCACAAAAGTGGTCATCGTCGTTACAGAAGCGTTGATGAGATTAAACAGTACTTAGATTGTCGATATTTATCGCCAATTGAATCATGTTGAATGATAGTTGATTTCGAAATGCACAGACAGTATCCATCAGTGATTAGATTGCAGTATCATCTTCCTGATCATCAATTTATGATATTTAACGATGATAATCATCTTTATGACGTTCTTGATCGTGATCACATACATGACACAATGCTGACGAAATGGTTTGAAATAAATCAGAGTGATGTTTCAGCTAGAAACTTGATGTTTATGGAGTTTTCCGAGTAAGTGGACTTGGAACCAAAATAAACGTCTATGAGAGTCCAGATTGCAAGGCTACCATATGCACATCCTCATTCTGGTGAGCGATACTATTTGAGAATGTTGCTGCATAAAATTCGTGATGGACGAAGTTTTGAACATGTGAGAACTATTGATGGAGTTGTGCATCCAACATTCAAAGCTGCATGTGCAGCCCTTGGTCTTCGAGATGATGCTAATGAGTGGAATGAAGCTTTAGCTGAAGCATCTACATGGGCATCTGCCAAAAAATTACGAAGCATGTATTGTATAATACTTATGCATTATGAAGTAACTAACCCTTCTGATATATGGTAGCGTCACTGGAAAAGTATGACAGATGATTTGCAATATCAGATCAGAAGGGATATGGGAAACTCTCAAATACGCATTGAAGATGATGAGTTACAAAATTTGGAATTAGTTGAACTCGAACTCATTTTGAATAAAAATTGTCAATCTTTATTAGATTTTTCACCAATGCCATTGCCGTCATTTGAAAATGCTCAGTTTTCCATGAATAGACTTGTAAGAGAAGAGCTTGATTATGATTTTACATCAGAGCAGCAATTATTTGATAATTTATATGCTAGTTTGAATGAGGATCAATTGAAAGCATATGATCTTATTATGGAATCATACACACATAATCACGGAGGACTATTTTTTGTGTATGGAAGTGGTGGGATAGGTAAAACTTATTTATGGAGAACATTGATTGCTCGAGTTAGATCGCAAAGAAAAATTGTTCTTTCAGTTGCATCATCAGGCATTGCTACAATACTCTTACTGGGTGGAAGGACAGCGCATTCACATTTCAAAATTCCTATTAATTTGGATAAGTCATCAAGTTGTTCAATCAATAAAAATTTTGACTTAGCCAAATTAATTAGAGAGACATCTTTGATAATTTGGGACGAAACTCCAATGACACATCGACATGGATTTGAAGCGGTGGATAGAACTTTAAAGGATATCTTAAAGTTGAGTGAAAATGATTCTGAGGATCGTATTTTCAGAGGAAAATTAGTTGTTTTGGGCGGTGATTTTCGACAAACATTACCGATTGTTTCTAAAGGTAGGAGAGAAGCAACAGTATCAGCTACAATAATGTTTCGAAACAAGATGGAATGTAAAGGTTAGATTGTTTCGATTAATAGATACGACCATATATGGAGTGCTTCAACGTTCGGGATGTATCAAGATGCTTTTTGTAGATGATCAGGTAATAATTAAGAGCGTATGTTATTTATTATATTGAATATAGAATATTGAATATTTACTAATCTGTTGAAAACTATCAGAAATTTGTCATGCAGGGAGGTTATAAGAGGCAGTAATATGATAAACATTTTCGTAGATCATCTCCATGAAGGCAAGGTATACTGGTTTCAAAATATATATATATATGTATAATTCCGACAGATCTTAAATATCGGCTTGCACCACATCAGTACCAATTATCATTTGGAAACGATACGAAGATAGTGAATATTTTAGATGATTGTGGAACCATACCATGTTTCAAGTTTAATTTGGTCAAACTAAGAGATACAGAACAGCACATGGACAATGATTTGCAATTGATAGGTATTTCATTCATAATTAACCATATTTCTATTTAAGTTGTATATTTGAACTGGTATTACTTATACTTTTTGATCTTTTGCAGATGTAATTGGTTTAGTTGTATCTGTTGGTTCACACTATCAAACATCTATCAATGATAAAACTAAGTGTGACATACTTTTACTTGACAAAAGGTTAGTTAATAGATTCAATATCTTTAAAATATTTTATATTCTACAAATTTTGATTTATACTTACCAAAATTCTCTAAATGAAGTTTGACAGTAGTTCAGTTGACTTTATGTGATAAATTTGCAACTGATGATGGTGAACACTTGCGTCAAACTGTTACAAAAAATAATGTTTTGCTAGCCTGTGGTATTTGTGTGAGAAATTATAAAGGTAATTCAATTTATTTTCACTTTATTTTATTTAATTTTTATAGTTTATCAATAAATATAACACATTGTGCACGACCGTCACTTTATACTATTCGAGCAAGCAAATTGTATGTCAATTGCTACTTGAATTTTGCTCAATACCTACACAGTTGGTAAGTTTTACAAATACCAAAATATTAAATTATTAATAATATTTCATACCCTTATGAATATGTATTTGAAAAATTTGCAGGTTTGAGAATGATAAATATGCTCAGAAATTAGTGCATGGTTGCGGTCATGCAATTTTACAATGTCCCAAGCATTGTTGATATCAAATGCTAAGAGAATATGGATATCCGAATATGCAATTATACCTACGGTACAATTCCTCTCAATTAATTAAGTAATGAACGAGTATCTACGTGTAGTTTTGAATTAATGTAATCTATACATTCTTTGGATGGTTTTAGATTAAATATTTTCGGATACTTGCTTACATTTAAAGTATCAACATAGACAATATGTTCCATGAGTTATGCAAAAATTGTGGACAATCATGTCGATCTCATTTTGCAAAAATGGTGTGTATCCATTGTAATGACGTAGTCGACACTATTGTCAGGTAATTATTTTCATATATTTTAAATTTTAATATAATTTTTTGCATCATATATCACAATTTCTTCTTAACAGATACAATGTTAACATAGAAGTTAGAGATTCCAGTGGTAACCTATACCTCGTTCTTCAAGACAGGCATGCATGATTCATGTTTCGTTGTGATACTTCTTATCTTAGAAATTTAAAAACAAAGGTATACATTATTTATATGTATATATTTTTATACAATATTATTTACAAACTGTCTAAAACAAAAGATAATTTTGAATTATGTATGCTTTTAATTGTCAGGAAAATGGAGGTGCATTGTATGACCACACATTAATTCATGCAAAAATCATGCATTCTTATTTATAGTACGAACTCCACAAAAATCAACAGAATTAATTAAACCCCCAATACTGGCGTTCGTACTCAGAGTTGATTGGTGTGAAGAATGTTCACACCTTCGTAGAAGATTATCAAATCAAAGGCAAAATGTTTGTAAGTATTTTATTTACTTATCAAATTAAATATTCAATTATATTTAATTGGACCCTTATGTCGCTCAATTTATGATATAGATTTCTATTTTTTTTTCAGGATCCAACCTTCATCAAAGTGATAGTTTATAAATAATGGAGATGTTTTTATCATATATTGAACTATTGTTACAATGTTTCATTTTTTTAAATATACTTTCATGTGCCCGTGATTATAATATTTTACTATTTTTAAATTCCTCCATAGATTGTAATTTTTTTCAAAAATGTAATCTGCTGTGCGTAGCACAGGTATTTATACTAGTTTTTTAAAATGCTTAACGCCATCTACCAATTGTTAAGTCAAATGGGATGACTGTTACTTCTGAACCTCAAGAGGTATTGGTAGTTTGGTCAAAATAGAGAGGTAAATGTAATTAATTCAATACTTGATTTTGTGTTGTGCTATAAACAAAAATTTTTTGGTTTAAAATTATTTTTCTTTTTTTGTTGCCACTCTATATATATGAGTTTTCAGGCAATCATTATCCAGTAGAGACATCCAACGATCGGGATGGCAATTTCTGGCACGACACAACAATACGACTGGAACACGATCCGTAATTAATAGGTTTTAGCACGACCTGAATTTTAATGGATCATTAGTGGGTCAACTTGTTAGTGACATGAATGTAAGTGAGTTGGGTCAACCAGCGGGTTGACACACTAACCCGATAAGGTGCTTATTTTATAATAATAATTAACACTATAGAAGCCATTTTGAGTATTTTGTAAAAACTAAGAACGATCAAACTTGGCTTGAACATTTCAATTAGATGTTTTAAAAACTCATATTTTGTATCTTCTCATTTATGGAAATATCCTACCATGTTTCTAAAAGGTTAATTGGATCTCACTTTCTAGAGAGTTTTTTGAGAAAAATTACTTTAACACTTCTTATAGGATGTTATATATGTGAGATAAAGGGTGATTGAAATATGTATAGAAGGAATATTCACAAAAAGTGGAGAAATTTTCAAAAATAGCAATCCAAATAAGGTTGACTTTGTAACTTATATTATGCTTGGGAAGCTTCATCATCTATCATTTTTGTAATGTTTTGAAAACTTTAAATTTTATGTTGACTATGTATTTCAAAAAATTTACAGTGAGTTTTAACAACAGTAACATTGGTCGATTACATGATCAAATGGGTTAAAATAAGTGATTAAAATGCTAGAGTGCTTCTTGCATAGCTCAATAGGTTGATTTGGCAAAATAATGCATCACATCAAAACTATTTTAATCGTATAGAGTATTTAATAGGTTATGCAAGTTGGGTTGGATCAACCTGTTAACAAACAGGTCATGACACGACATGAAAGTCTAATTGGTTGGATGAGGGTTGAGATTTTCTAACATAAACACGATAACGACACGACACGATAAGTGTAGAGTATTTAACGAGTTACGCGAGTTGGTTTGAATCAACTCGTTAACAAATAGATCATGACATAGCACAAAATGAAAGTCTAATGGGTTGGGTTAGGGTTGAGATTTTTCTGAGATGAAAATGATAATGACAAAACACAACAAGTACACGACACGATCCATTGCCACCCTTACACCATGACACATAGCGAAAAAAGGCCCAAGTCGTTTATTAATTCTATTGTTTACTTAATTCAATTCATCCATTACTTGCAAATTAGAGACATATAATTTTATCTTTGGAATAATTTCATAAACCTCTACCGAGGTTTCTAATAGAATCACTTGGCAGCAATTTTTAAATATCTCACTTGTCTCTCTTAATTTAAGTTTTTTTGTAGCATTTGAAATCTATTTCAAAATATAATTTTAAAGAACTCATTTTGGGAGAGAGAATATAATTTTATTCTGAATTTACCCTTTTGTTATCTTACTTTTTAGTATAAAAAATTTTTTAAACCAAGGACTGTGGGGGAATAGACCAAAGTTTTCAGTACATGGGGATTAAAAAAAAGCCAAATAAAAAAGGAGTGCTACTCCTTAACGTATATAATAATTTAAAAAACTTGAGTATATTAATGATAATTTAAAAACAAAATCCAAAAGCATGAAATTTTAATTCTAACGGGATAAAATATAGTGCGCTTTTAAAACACAAAGAGTAAATATTTCAAAGTGTATTTGAAGACTTTCCAAGTTACAAAAGTATTATTTTCTTTACCGTAAAGTGTATTGAGTTAATTTAAAGAGTTTTATAAATAGTTCACATTTTCTAAGTTTTCTAATTTTTTTTAATCCAAGTCAATAGCTTGCAAACTAGAATAATAAAAAAAAATGCTAAAAATTATATATAAACTTGTTTGTGATGTTTCCAAAAAAGATTATTTTCATTACTATAAAATTTGCAAGTTATTTTTACAAGTATTGTAAATTATCTATAATTTTAAATATCTTAATATTTATTGTTCGAACTCGTGACATAAAACAATATTAAGAGTCTTTCGAGCCCATTATCGACTTTTTAATTTCAATTAAAGAATCATATTGACCAAGTTGATAAAAATTGAGAAATAAAATTAATGTGATATGACAATTAAGATTCCACAAGAAAAGGGTAAATATAGAATGAGATTATATTATCTATTCTAAAATGAGTTTTCTAATTATTATATTTTGATGTGGGTTGCACAAGTTAGAAAAAAAAATTCCAAAATAAGGGAGGCAAGTGACATTTTTCAAAGTTTAAAGGTGCCAAGTGATATGTTAGAAGCCTCAGGGAGGTTTCTGAAATTATCCCCTTATGTCACCGTGCTTGACTTTGACCTATACCGTAGGCGTAGCCGTCTTCTCCCCCGAGTCTGCCTTTCATTCTTCTTTCCTCCTTCTCCTTTCCAAATTTCACCACCGCCCGCCGCCTTGCGTATGATATGAGAGCCTCCTTGTCTTCTTCGCCCTTTTATTTTTGTTCCTCCTTCTCTTGAACCTCTGCCACCCATCTACTGTTTGGTGAAGAGTCTGCAAAGAGAGCATTTTGGGTTGAAGATTGATTTGCTATTTCTGTCTTTCTGTGCAATTTCTCACAAATTGGACACGGGTAATTTTTTTTCTTTGAAAATCATGGTGAAAGCCTCCGTTACTCGGTAGACTTGGCCGCTCTTTTGAGTTCCGGAGTCGACTCAGTCCGAATAAAATGCGTCCACCAAATAATGGAGCAATACTTTTTCTCTGATTTTTTCCCCCTTTCATTGCAGAGTCTTATTCCTTTGGTGAATGTATTTCAGATATGGTTTCTGGGCTTAGGTGATTTTGGTGCACATATGGGGACTCGAAATTTTTTATGGAACTCGGCTAAGAAGTTTTTCACCATTGGCCTCATAGGCCTTACGGTATCTGACCGGTATTTTAGCATTGTTCCTGTTCGAGGTTATTCAATGTCTCCTACTTTTAATCCCCAAATCAGCAGTTCTACAGGATCCTTGACTGGTAACTTTCTCATCTTCTTTGTTGTCTTCTGAACAAGTATGCTAATGCACTAAGTTTTGCACTTATATGCTTAACTTTTAATGTTAATGATAAGTCTATTGTAGATGACCGTGTCCTTGTGGAGAAATTTTGCCTCGAAAAGTACAAGTTCTCATGTGGTGATGTGGTGGTCTTCTGGTAGGTTCCTTTTTGCTACTTCTGGATGAGAGAATTTCTCCCTCTTATTTCCTGCTGGTGTAAATATGTGCTTGAGCCACATGATTTTTGAGCTATGCTTAAGCTGATACATAAACTTAGAAAAGCAGTTTTACGTTGTGAATATGCACAAACTTGTTGAGTGACTTATAATGGTAATTGGTTAAAAGAATATTACTTTGAGGCTTAGTGGATAAACAAAACTATAGATGGAATGGAGAACATTGCATGGATACAAAGCATAATTTATTATAGATGATCTGTAGACCAAAAATTTCTTGGGACTCAATTTGCAGTTAAAAATCATGATTTGATGCCAAGCTTAGACTTGATAAATGAGTTGGCGGCCTAATTTTAGATGT
This sequence comes from Coffea eugenioides, assembly GCF_003713205.1. NCBI lineage: Eukaryota > Viridiplantae > Streptophyta > Magnoliopsida > Gentianales > Rubiaceae > Coffea > Coffea eugenioides. The sequence continues at coordinate 43,518,944 of NC_040040.1, forward strand.
TATGGTGCATTCTGTGTTTGCCTTTAAAAATTTAGCTTAGTGGAGTTAATCTCATGGAATGTTGTTGATAGTGATTTTTTTTTAATCATGGCTTTGTGCAGCTCTCCTAGTAATCATAGGGAAATGCATATAAAGAGAATAACTGCCCTACCTGGTGACTGGATCAGTACTCCTCACTCTTACGATGCTATTGTGGTCCCGAAAGGGCATTGCTGGGTTGAGGGTGACAATTCAGTGTTTAGTTTGGACTCAAGATCCTTTGGACCGGTATAGACATTCTTCACTGTACTTTTGAATTCAGTTTAAGGAGTATGTAGAGTACTAACAAGAAAAGAAAAAAAGATGCCCTCTTTGTGTTTATTCACCTATATTTATGTGTATTTCCACGGGATTTGCGTCTGTGTTTGTTAAATTGTTGATGGTTTGTTCGTAGCATTTAATTATCAATAATCATGCTCTTTTACAATTCAAAGTGCCTGCTTAGATTATGTCATGTCTGGAAATGCTGTTGTACTGGATGTTTGAGATCATTGAACGGACAAAAGTTAAATGCATGTAGTTACCCAAAAAAAGATGTTGAATGCATATGATAATACATGTTTGCTGACCACAGTAGGGCAACAAGTTGTGAAAACATTTTTAGTCCAAAATAAATGTTTGAGATTCCTGCTTTTGACATAAATGGTTATTGCTGGATTAAGTCTCTGTATGCCTGCATTTGTAGAAAAAGGCTTTGTTAGCTAATGAATTTCTTGATGGTTTACTTCCAGATTCCTTTGGGTTTGGTTCATGGAAGGGTCACACATATTGTCTGGCCTCCCCAAAGAGTTGGTAAAGTTGACAAAAGAATCCCTCAGGAGCATTTGCCTTTCTAATTTTTTTTTTGAGTTTGTCTTCTGTACGTTCTACCAATTTTTGCCTATGCTAAATTGATTAAGATATATTCTTCAGAAGTTAAGAGTTTAAGGTGGAGCAATATTATCTTAAACTCTTCAGGCTACAAATTATTGTTGGGTGGAGATTGTGCAATTTTGGCTCCTTTTTCTTAATGACATTTGTTGTTTCTTGTATAAGGCAATTTTCAACCATCCTGTTTGAGTTTTTTGTTTAAGGGTCAATATTTCTATTTATTTGGATTTGTTGGTGGCAAAAGCAGTGTTTTTAGTCTATTTTCCAGCCATTTAAGTACAGTATTGACTATTTATATTCGTCATAAATAGATGATTAGAGTAAATTAAGGAAGGAAAAAAAGAATTATGCATGGTAAAGGGTATGGAGTGCAAAGATGGAGAGGTGGACATTTTGCAATTGTGATTATTGCGGCAGTGTGAATAGGTGCAGTTGTAGACATGGATAAGTGGATGTTTAGTCCAATTCTAAGATAACCATATTAATTATGACGGCGGGAATTTTTATTTTTATTTTTCTTTAAATAAAGTTGACCAGTTTTACCATTTCTGATTAGGTAATCTATATAAAGAATAGGATGGCACCAGTAAACTAGTCTTGTATTTGGTTCACTTAGACTGTTTAAACACATAAGCTGGAACTGTGAAAGCTATCAAGCATGAATAGAACTTTTAGGCCACAACTGCAGGGTGGACTACAATAGAGGTCCAATCTGATTGCAAATTTGTGGTGAGCCTAATCAACTCAAGCAATGTGCAGGATTGTAAGGTACAAACAATCCTGGAAGACATTGAAGACTTGAAGAAGAACTACTTTGAAAGCTGTTTGTTTTTGTTTGTTCCCAGAACTGCTAATAGTTGTAGCCATGCTATGGCTCAATTTGCAGTTAAGTCAGTTAGGATGATTGAATGGGAGGGAGCATTCCCATTTTGGTTATCAGAACTAGCTAGAAAGGATATGGGAGTAGTTACCCCTTTTTGTAATTAACTCTTGTAATATCAAGTGTTAATATTTATAAAATTGGTATCGTTTGGTTTTAGGCAAGTAAGCATGATCAGACTAAAACGAGATTTTGTGTTTTGAGATGATGTGACCAGTTCTCTATTGCTTTTGAATTTTGTAAAGTTGCCTTTGTAAAAGATCCAAATTAAAATCCAAAAAGCAGGTTTATGCTATCTTCTAATTGAGTTAAGAGTTTGATTTATGTCCAATGACTCCATATTAGAACACTTGATTTTTACAAAATAGTAGTACTAAATGCTAATGCCAAGGAATTGTGAGTCGTTGGTGTGGAGGTTTGAAGGATGAAACTGGAGAGCCGTCACTGCTGTGGAAGGACTCCCCTCTCCATCCATCCTGAACCTGAGCAGCAAATTGCAAATTCCAGAGGATATCCTCAACTGAAGGTCTATCTGCAGGATTCTGGAGCAAACATTTGCAGCAAATCTCGATCATAGTTTTCAGTGATTCGTCTGAACATGCATCACTAACAGCCGGATCGACCACTCTCTTTCTGGATGCATCATCTGCTGTAATGACTGCTTGTAGCTGCATGACAGGAAAAAACAAATTCTTTTCATTCATGGGTGTTGAGAACAACTTTGGTAGAACACTCAGTTCTGTACACCTATAACTGATGAAGCCAATAATTATCAGTCAGGCTCACAGATTCTGCTTTTCTATAAATGCCAACTTGTGGATTCAAAATAAAGAAAATCTCCCCAAGATATCCAGAAACCTATTAGGATGATGCATCGCTCTCTCTCTCTCATGCGGCCGCACACGCACAATAAGTGGAACAAAAATGCTTAAATTTGATTAGGTGAAGGTCTCATGTTTGTTTATCAGATTACAGATATTAGAGATTGCATGGCATGTCCTGGCCTAGGCACTCCTATTAAGATCCTTTTGAGATGCCATATATTGCTAAATGCAAATATGATTACCCTAATTGAAGGTCTTACAACTTGCAGGGACTTCATGACTATATTGTCTTCACTGTCATTACAAAATTGCAGTTTTGTTTTGTTCTTTTTTCCCTTAAGTGTGACAGGGAGGGGGGAAATGCAACTGTTCCGGAAAGATTTTGTTCATTTCAACAAAATATAAGTTGATTTTTTCAGAATGCAAATGACTTTGAATAGAAGGTAATTTTGGATTAATTTTTATGGACCAGACGTATGGTGTTAAAAAGGATGGACACCACATGATCTTAATCTTGCATTTTTTTTCTTCTGGGCCAATCATTGTCAACCTTCAACAAAGGTTGAACTAGCCAACTATTCCTGCCTAATTGGTGTATCATAGGAATTATTGTCAAAAAAGGGAAAGCAATGTATTTGTACCTGTCTATAGCTTCTAATTCAAAGCAAAATAGCAGCTTTGTATTATTCTCTTTTTCCTATGTATGATATGATTATATGAGTTAATGTCTCAAGGGCAAAGCAATATACTTAAAGCCAGCAGCACCGGACAATAGAGAGAGCACAAGTCTCATTAACCTCAGGACCTATGGAGCATTTTTACCTGTCTACAGCTTCTAAATTTCCTTTAAATTTAGCATTTCACTATTAGATTTCAGCAGAATTGGATTCTGTATCATATAACTCCCAAAAAAATTCAAAGAAAAGAAAAGAAGAAGAACATTCTGCAAAGTGGAGTTTGCTAATTGAGAACAAACAAAACATGGAACTCCAACACTATGCAAATTGAGAACAAAGAAAAGAAAATTTCGCAATATTGATGCTGAGTAGTATCTGTAACTAGTCCAAACCTGAGCGTTGGCTCCAAAGACAAGTTAGATCTGATAAAGTTACATTTATATACCTGATCTTTGAGAACCACCACTTCTCTCTCGGAAATTATTGGCCTTCCAGAGATGATCTTCAGCAATATTATCCCAAAGTCATAGATATCGAACTTTTCTTGATGCATTACCCTGTGAACCAAGAGTGTAGTTTAAGCATTTCTTATCGAAATTTTAAGAAGTGCACCACCTATTTGGTATCAGTTATGTAATTGATGGTACAAGTCCAAGCACTTGTGACTTTATACAAAAGGTAGAGGACTTGTAACAACTGATAGTTTGCAGATTTTTCTCAAGTATTTGACTTCCAAAAATTAAAAAAAAATGAATATTGAGTAAATGCCAATGAAAATATATGTGGAAGACAATACAAAAGATGAATGGTTAGTCAAAAACAGTAGATGCAGCAGAAAAAGTTGCTGAGAAAGTTAAATTCCCAGATCAATTTGAGCACAAGGTTTTCAAGTAAAGGCTTATAGTGTAAAGGTATGAATTTGGCTATTGATGAATAGCAGTAACCAGAAATCTTGCAAGTAAAGGAAGTCCTGTGTTGTTAACTATTCGTCTCGTTAAGCAGAGACCAGAATGCTGAAAGTTGGACAAGAACAAACCTTAGGTTCTTCAACTGTGTAGATGTATTCGAACTATGAACATCATCCTGTAAAATTAAGTAGCTTCAACATCTATCTTGTGCAAGAATAACATCTTACAATCCTAGAATTTAAAATTCTTCATTCAAGTTTATACCTTTCCCATATGCTCTGCTAGCAAAGGCAGGTTATAGCTACTAACTTTTGCAACAAGGTTCTGATCCAATAGAATATCTGTTATTTTCAAATAATTTGGAAAGATACCAGGCACTATTCCTGTATGCAGGAATTGTATACCCTTTGCTACCCCAATTGCAGCTGCAATACGTTGTGTCCAATTAAGTTTCGATCCGGCACGTCTATCTGTCATATAACAATGAGATCCACTTAAAATTGTAAAAGAACAGAAAATCAAAACAGTTTGCAAGTTGAATAGCATAGATAATCAACTAATTCGTAATTTGATTAGACAGCGTGCTTTTCTTAAAAGAGTTTTAAAAGTTAGCTGATGGTGAATCCTCTAGGTGGATGACTCACTGAAATCAGAAAATTATACATGCTACTAATGCAAGTGATATTCTTTTAAAGAGATGTCGGCTTATAAGATGTTATCTACTGCATCCAGCCAAATCTTTTTTCATGAAAGAACATGATTTGAATATGCATCCTGATATCATAAAACATTTGGAATACCTGATATCCAGCTCCTCAATGTCCCATTTGGAACATATTCAAAGACAAGGAATATTCTGCTCACACTTGAATCATCCAAGTAACACTCGAAGCAGTGGCCAAGAGCACTGACCAGATGCTGATGTCTTAGTTTCGATATTAATTCAATGTGATGCAAGAAATCTTGAGTGCTGTGCCTTCTTTTCATTTTCAGGCATCTAATAGCAACGTAGGTACCATCCGTCATCTGGCCTCTGTACATCTGAGTCAATGGCAAAGAAAATTTCAGCTATAGTCATTTAAGTAGTCTATGGCTTCATATTTTGGGAAGAACTATCCCAAAAACACAATAGGCAGCATGTGTCACAGCAAAAAGTTTCTGTGATTTTGAATTAGTCTATATGACTCATTTCCACATGTGAAGAACAGGTTACAGCCATACTGCATAGTCATTTAAGTAGTCTATGGCTTCATATTTTGGGAAGAACTGTCCCAAAAACACAATAGGCGGCAGGTGTCACAGCAAACAGTTTCTGTAATTTTGAATTAGTCTATATGACTAATTTCCACATGTGAAGAACAGGTTACAGCCATACTGCATAGTCATTTAAGTAGTCTATGGCTTCATATTTTGGGAAGAACTATCCCAAAAACACAATAGGCGGCAGGTGTCACAGCAAACAGTTTCTGTAATTTTGAATTAGTCTATATGACTAATTTCCACATGTGAAGAACAGGTTACAGCCATACCATAGTCAATTTATACCAGAAGCAAAGTTGGTGTATGCATATAACTTTCAGATTCAGGTTTCATTAACCACGCATTAATATATATACCAATTGTACCTTTTATTTTTACCAGTTCTTAGAATATAAAACATGAAGATTAAATATCTAATTCTTTACGATTATATCCAAAAAACCATTCTCTCCAACTTCACAACCTGCAGAAAGTTGATTACCGATTAGATAAAATATCTGTTACAAATTAACCTGAAATGATTGGTGAGACGTGGGTCTTTTTACTGAGCTATGTTCAGGAAGAAATCAGTGTGAGATCAGAATGTAGCTCAGAGGATAGAACTTGTGGTTACAGATGACAATGGCAAGGATTCACCCCTAACTCGCATAGAAGGGAAGTAGATTTTGCTTCAGGAGAAGAGTTGTCTATACAGCAGACACAAAGCAATGGAACGAAGAGTATTGATCTTAGCATTTTTGGCAGATAGGGTTTATACAAGTGAACTTAAACTTTTCTACACAATTGGCTTCATCATCACAAAGTATGGAGGGTAAGATAAAAATGGCGACTGTAAAGACAAACAATGAGTTGAATACTAGTAAGAAATATCAATTGGAGGGAATTACTCCACCGTCTCATACTCAAATAATTTCAGTTTCATATTTTCTTCAACTGTCTTCTCATAAACGGTTCGGGAGAACCCTAAGATGAAGTGAAGACACTGAAAGCCAACATATTGATGCTAGTACAACAATTCAATTTGCATTGGGAAATTGTTATGAATAACACATTTACCTGACCACAAGAGCCTTCCCCTATGAAGGATGATGTGTCAAAGTTGTTAGTTGCCTCCTCAAGCTCTTCCAGTGAAAAGGTCCTGTAGGCTGGAAGACCAATTGCTCCAAGCTTCATTGCTTGTGTAATATATCCTGGAGAACTTGCTGATTAGTTGTTAAGACTCTCATTAATGCTTCATAGCTGCTTTAGGATCAAAGATATCCAGAAGACTAGATATATTTCCATTCTAGACTGAATATTCATGGATCCAAGAAATATTGTTAAAACAAGAGAACTGCAATCAATTAGTACGATTGTTACATTCTCTTTCTTAAGTTGAATCACTTCATCTCTTTCTGAGACCAGATGGTTATTCAGTTTAATCAACCTGTAAGGTGGGTGCAGACTATCGGATGAGGGAGAGAGAGGCAAATTTAAAGCCAAATTTGTGACGTTGTCGTTGTGCTTTCACCTTTTTGGGCTTTAGGGTCAAAGATAAAGAATTTTGTTTCCTTAAACTCAGCTCTTGCCACTGCAGAAGCTTGAAATTGAGTGTGCCGTTACAACAGCTTCAATGTACAATGAAGAATTTACAAAAACTTGTGCTTTTCTATGCAAGATTGATCACACATTACATAACCAGTAAACCAGTCCTGGATTTGGTCCATTGAGATTACCTGTCAGGTATGGTGAATGCCAATGAAAGGAAAATTCAAGAATGTGCAAAACTTGTACTTTGTAAGCACAGTCCATTGAGCACAATATTTTGTGAATTTAAAAAGAGCAAATTCCATTATTATAAGTAAAAATCACATTTCACACCAGCAAATAAACTTCCCATTAGCAGATGAAAAGATTGAGGACTTACTTGCATCTGAAAGTATTTTTGAAGTGTACCCTGTTGAGGCATTTTCTTCTATTATTCTAACAGGAAGCTTTTGTGCTTCATTCTTTGCAAGAAATTTTCTTGCAAGAACAAAAGCTAGAGCGAGTAGTAGAACTGCACCTATAGTACTTCCAGATATGCTCAAGGCCAGGATTATTTTTGAAGCTTCCTTTTGCCTTCTATGATGAGGCAGGATTCCCACAGCCAAAGCTTGATTCTGACAATATGAGTTCGGTTGTTGAGTTACATCCTTCGTTGCCAAACAATTTGCAGCATATTGAAAAATCCTGTTTCTTGAATTGGACAGTAGACAGCTAGGCACCCTCCCAGTCAACAGATTAGCAGACAAATTCACAAACTTAAGTTCAGTATTGCAAGACACATCTTCGAAAAGCATTCCAGTAAATCTATTAGCTGAAATATCCAGGTATGTAATTGATGGCATGGACAGAAGATATGATGGAAATGGCCCCACAAATTTGTTGGATGACACATCTAGGTGATCAAGCTGATAGAAGGATTTCACTTCATCTGGAATGCCATAGGTAAATTTATTTTTCCTCAGTACAAGGCTTACAATTTTTTTATTAACTGGAGGAAATTGAGGTCCAAGAGAATTGTTTTCCAAGTCTAGAACCTGAAGGTTTTCCAACTTTCTAAGATCAGGCACTTCTCCAGAGAAATTGTTATTGGATAAGGCAAGGATTCTTAGATTTTCCAAACTTCCTAGGGAATCGGGCAGAGATCCACTACAAGAATTATTTCTCATACTCAAAACTGTCAAAACTGATAGTGATCCCAGCTCATCAGGAAATCTACCATTAAACATATTGCCATCAAGTATGAGAGCTTGGAGACCTGTTAATGACAATATTCCTCGAGGTATGGTACCGTAAAAGAAATTCGAACTTATGTCCAATATTTCCAGAGATGACAAGCGGGAAAGTTTATCTGGTAATGCCCCCCATAAACCCAAAGAAACCAACCTGAGGACCTTCAAATTGGGAAGTTTAACCAGTGTAGTAACAAATGAATCAATAGAGAAGTTCTTAGAAAGCTTATTAGTCTCTTTCTCCCCAATTATATGCAGCTGAGTTATGCTTTCCTCATAGCAGACTACTGTAAGAGTGGACCTTGGTTCTGAATTGCAGAAATCTGTATCATTCTTCCAGCCATTCAAAGACACAGGAAAATTCAAAAACTGTTGAATCCTTAAAAGAGTTTGTGCCTGGGATGACTGCAATTTTTCTGAATGGCCAACTAAGACTGACAATGCAAAAAACAGAACCAGCGCTGCATGGCCTACCTCTTTTCCCATCCTGCAGAACAACAGAACAAGAGATCCCACAAACAGAGTTGACTAATTCAAAGCTTAAGTATTCACTTGTTTCCACACATGAATCACTAACATCTTCAAAACTCAACTTTTGCAACAGCGGAACAGTTGAAAGCACAAAAGGGACAATAGGAAAAGGAGCAAGTTATTGTTTCATCATGGATACCTGAAGGTATAAAAAATTATTCACCTTCACTTGCTACTCTTTGGTTCTCAAATGATTTTCTTGATATCTACTTAACTACAACAATTACATATGCTGAACGGGACTAATCTATCTTGTCTGCATTATAAACAAAAGAAACAACTGAAATGAAAATTTGAAGCTGATAGAAGGCTAACCTCTATACTGAGAAACAGAAGCCAAATGTTAATCTCCAATTTTCCTTGGTGAAGTAAGTTTAACCTTCATTTCCTTCAAATGAAGAAATAAACTACAGTTCCAACATCCCAACTTCCTAAGTAGCTTAGAAACAAAGGCTGACCATAATCATATCAACCTACCACATCTTCCACACAATAGTCAAAAAATTCATCAGCACTCACTCATTCTCATCTTTCTATCTTCCTTTCACTCTCAAGCAATAAATGTCATGTGTCTATGGAGACAAAACCCCTGAATCTTTCTAGTAAACTCAGAGAGCCTTCTCTGAACAAGAGTTGTGAGAAATAACAATTCATCTATTGCTAGCACAGATGAAGACATGAAACTCTGTGCCACACTTGTGAGCTATACCACTTTTAACTGCCATAATTACTTCATAAGCCGACAATATTTTCATATGGGGTGTGGACACAATGTTGCTAAATTATACTATTGCTTTTAAGCTCTAAAGGTCTCTTCCAGTTGGACTGATTCGACTGATGAGCCACCCAATAGAAAAGCAAAAAAACAAAAGGAAAGATGCTTACTGAAGAGAACCCTTTATTTATTCTCTTGACCTCTATTGTACATCATCTAGTCTTGCATGTTTCTTTAACTATTGACATCAGTGGACGTACAGGACTAGATTTTGCTAATGTGGATTTCTCCTTTTCAGACTTGTTCTAGATTTGTCAAGGAACGTGGTGGAATTTTATAAGGTGGATGAGTGTTGTCACTTTGGTTGGCAACTCAGTAGTTGAATGTCCGTTCTATAGTACTCAATATAATGAGTACTATAGATGGAAGATGGAAGAAAATGAAAAAGAAAGGGGATTTTAGTGCAACCTTAAGAGGTAAAGCTAGTGGACTATGGATTAGGATTTAGGGCCAAACAAGTTGCAATTTTCATGTTATTTATGAAATTGAATTTACATTTATACATTTAAGATTTACAAATTTTTGAGTATGTACCTAATAGAAAAAGATTAGCTAAGTATTATCTCATGACAAAAATTATACCTCAGATTACGTAATAGCACTTGTTATATTTGACAACAATAATGTTCGCATTGGATGGGATGTTGACCTTCTTGGATACAAAATTAGGGAGTGGGGTTCTCTATAATTGTTAGAGTAACTGTACCACATAATTGATGGCTACATAGGCTTAATTTGAATTTGTACCATTTTAAATATCAAAATTTTTTATGAGTGATACATTCATTGCATTTTTGCACTAAGGCCTTGTTTCGAAAGCCATCTTTCTTCAAAAAATTTTGACCTTTTTTTAAATATATTTTTCAATTACTTTTTTATCTTACACATATTAAATCATTGTAGTACATTTTCTATAAAAAAAACTCCAAAAAATTGCAATCCAAACAGGTCTATATTTGATGGATTTAGTGCATCATTGCATATATTTTATGGTGCAATTAATACTGATAATCTAAGTTCAAGATCCAGAAAACTAGAATTAGCAGAATTTTTCTCTTTTTTGCCTTTTTTTAATTGGCAAAAAGGAAAAAGCAATACCTTAATGGGATTTGTCATGCAGCGTAAGCTTTCACTTTCCGAGGTTGGCCAGCTTTGGCTTTTTTAGCGGTGGCCCCTTCATTTTGGCCCGTTTGTTTGGCACTCTTTCTTCCCCCGTCGCTAAGCATTTGCTTTGAATTCAGTGCAAAGTGATTATTGGTTTTCAGTTATTGACTGATGGAATTGCATCACCACATCTGTCCCTTTTGGGAGTTGTTTGAATTTGTCCAAAATTTGCTAGCTTTTCAACTTGAAATAGTACTATGTACCATGTATCCTGCGTCAATCGCCCATTTTTTTTTTTTTCAATCCGCAACTTCTACATTAACCCTACTTCTACTCTTACCATATATTACATCAATCTTCTTTTTTTTTTTTTCAATCAACGACTTCTACATTAATCTTACTTCTATTTCTAATTTAGCCTATTTAGAGACAATCATCAACTTCTACACTAATTCTATTTTTACTCTTACTTTAACTTATTTAACAGAGGGTTCAATTGGACCAAGGGAATTAGGGAGATTTATTCCCATCTGTAATCCAAAGGGGTGCATTGTTGCATATTCTTTCAATTTAGTGGAAGTCATGTATTAGTGACAATTGATCTGACGTAAGATTTGAACATTTAAAAGACAATCTTTTAAGAATTCAATTTGATGGGTATGCAATACATGGATTTAAAAAGAACTCTACTTCCATAACTTGTGCCTCTTTTAAGAATTCAATTTGATGGTATGCAATACTTGGATTTGAAAAGAACCCTACTTCCATAACCTATGGTAGAAAAGCATCCCAGAAGGGTGCAAAAAAGAATATGAAAAATAGAAATGCTAGAGACGCTGATTTTGAAAATCACTCTTTAACTACAAAAAAATTTCAAATCTATCATTATTTTGTTTCTTTATTTTTATATTAGATAGTTTTATGTCTGAATTTCAGACACTTTTACGAGTATTTAACATTTCAAAAGATACAAATAGCGATTGAGGAGTCTGATATATGTCTTGATACCATTAGAATCCAAAGAATATATGGGAAAATGATGCCAAATCCCATGTTTAATTTTGGTTTAAAGAGCCTACGAATCCCATGTTGAAGCTATGCCCGCTCGTGATTGGCTGAGATTGGTTCGGCTTTTATAAGGAATGGGCCAAATGGGTCTACCCACCCAGGATAGTTTATTTTTCTCCACATAGGCTACTAAATATTTGTACATTTTCTTTTAGTATCAAATTTATTATCAACTTTTTGATTTCCGCCTAGGGTCTAAACGAGACTAATCAAATCAAACACTCTAATATTTAATCTTATATGATTATTTTAACAAAATTAAAATTTTATTCAAGATTGGCTTGTTTATTTGCTAAATTGAGTTTGAACGAACTTTTATCGAGTTTGAAGTTTGGTATGATTAGTTGACGAGTTTGAATGTTATCGAATATAACATGCTATCTAAATTTGGTTTAACTAATTGGCGTATCAAACTCGAACGAGCTTTTACCAAATTTCGAATACCGAGTAATTTGATTCATTTTTCAACCCTATTTCCTCTTCTTTTTATCCTCCTTCATGCTCTGACCTATACCTTATAATTCTTATATTCACCCCACATTGGCCAACGGTAACTGTTGCCACTGAACCACCAATGAGCCGACCGATTTTGGGTGAGATTCTGATCTCCCATTGACTAAAAAGTTGTTTAACAATTACACAAGAAAATTTAAAGGTCGAGCTAGGAGTTAGGAAGGCCATGATTATTTTAGCTATAGTCTCCACTAGTTAACGTTAGGTAGTGTTGATTTAAATTAGGGTTTGGTTATGGAATACCTTGGAAACACCTGTTAAGAGAAGTTTCAAGTGCTAATTTTTTGTCCACGGTGAAACTAATTTGAAAAGGTGTTTAAATATAGAGGTGGATTAAATCTGAGTGTTTAAATATTATGTACTAATGTGTCAATTAGAAATATTCTCTAAATTAAAGGAAGCATAAAAAGATGGGCCTAATGCAATAAAGTGGGAATTTGAAATAACAACATACAGGGATTGCTAGGGCATTAGCCCAACGATACCATAATTAAAATGATTCAATATGTGCCTTAGCCCACCTGGTTTAATCCCAACTGCAACCCCTCACTGCCACGACTAACAAGTGATGGCATCAAAGGGCTGGAGCAGGAGCCCCCTATCAGCCAAATTTTAAATGACACATGAAGTCATCAACACCGTGATAGCCAAAAAAAAAAAAATGCCAACTAGGATTTGCCCAATTGACAGCGCTTATTTATCTTGCCTTAGGATGGGTTTGCCCCTATCAGCCCTTAGTTTGGGTTTGAATTCAAATCCCTTAGAGCATCCACGATAGTTTACACCCTTCAAGGTGTAATCCACATGTCACATCAACATTCCACTATTCCACATCAGCATTCCATTATCTCCTCTTTTTATTACACTCCCATCTACAATGAATTACACTCACAGAGTATAATAGCATGGGTCCACATGCCACATCAGCATTCCACTATCTCCTCTTTTATTATACTCTCTCCTCTCTTTTATTTTAATAATGCACAACTCATAACCCATAAATAAATAAATTTATTATTTTAAAAATGGTTATTTTTAAAAATAAATTATTGACGTGACACCTCAAACGTGAAAATATCAGAATCATCCATTATTAGTTAATAATACCCTATCTACTAAATTTAACTCCACAACATAATATTAAAATTAAATAAAATACAAATAATAATATAACAAATACTAATTTTCATTATTATTGCCTCCGAATCGTTCCCAAATATGTTCGACCAAATCCGACCGAAGTTGATGATGTACTTCCCGGTCACATAGTTTCGCATTCCTTTGAAGATAATGGTGAAAATTTTCGACTAAACCTTAAGTCACAGGAATCGTTGGTTCTTCATCATCATCATCCCAATTTCTTATTGCATCTCTCTCATCCTCGACAATCATAGTATGCAATATGATGCATGTGTACATTATATCTTTCAATTTAGCTCTATGCCAAAACCGAGCTGGGCCACATACAATTGCCCAATGAAATTGGAGCACTCCAAAAGCTCGCTCGACGTCTTTTTTTGCAGCCTCCTACATTTGCTTAAATTTGATCCTCTTTGGATCTTTAGTAGATGTAAAACTTTTAACAAATGTTGTCCATTCTGGATATATGCCATTTGCTAGACAATACCCTTTGTTATACTGTGTGTCGTTTACCATAAATTGAATATCAGGAGCATATCCGTGTAACACGTCGTTAAATAGTGGAGATTGATTGAGTACATTAATGTCATTGTTAGACCCCGCGACGCCAAAAAATGCATGCCATATCCACAAATCTGCTGATACAACTGCTTCTAGCATTATTGTGGGAGATCCTTGATCACTTCGAGTAAATTGACCTTTCCATGCCACTGGGCAATTCTTCCATTGCCAATGCATGCAGTTAATGCTACCTAGCATTCCAGGGAAACCATGGTGCTCAGAATGCAATTGAAGTAAACGTTCAACGTCATTAATATTAGGCCTTCTCAAGTATTGTGCCCCATAAATATCGATCACGCACCGACAAAATTGTGACAAACATTTGATTGCAGTGGATTCACCCATCCTTATGTACTTGTCCAATTGGTCAGCAGGTGCTCCATATGCTAACTGTTGGATAGCTGCTGTAGTTTTTTGAAGTGGAGAAAGTCTTTTGCCGGTTGCATCGACCCTCATTTGAAAAAACTCTGAATGATTTGTCATCGACTCCACAATTCGAAGGAATAATTCCCTTCTCATTCGAAATCGTCGGCAGAATATATGTGAAGGATACACTGGCTCGTCGGTGAAATAGTCATTAAAAAGTCAAACATGTCCGACACCACGCTCTCGATTGTAATATCTTCGACTGTGTGGACGGATGTTACGACTTGAAGATGTATGTTGCGTTTGCCATTGCTCCAACATCTTCATAATTTGATCATCAGTGTCATCCATCATTTCATAGGCTAAAAACTTTTTAATTTCTTCTATAAGAGAGATATCAGGATATTGAGACATTTTTTGAGTGTGTTGAGTATTTGGTGGCAATGTATTGCATCCTGCCAATACATATATAGTGCTAGTGTTATGACGGCTAGTTTTCCAACGGCTATTTTTCCAACAGCTCATTTTTCTAACAGCTAATTTTCCAACGGCTAGTTTTCTGACCTATTATAATGAATATATTAGTATAATGAATATATATAATATATTTTATTATAATATTAGTATAATTATATATTACAATTATTTAATTAAGTATAATTATATTTATATAATATAAATTATAAATTCATGAATATTATATTAATTTAAAATGATGAAATTTAAAATTTCGTTAGCTTGGTTTCGAATCCATGGTCGGATTTCATAGTTTGATTTCGAATCCATGGCTGGATTTCATAACCTGGTTCGTTTCAAATCCATGGCTGGATTTCATAACCTGGTTTCGATTCCATGGTAGGATTTCAAAACCTGGTTTCAAATCCATGGCCGGATTTTATAACTTGGTTTCGAATCCATGGTCGGATTTCATAGCTTGTGTCTAGTTACTCCATAAATGTACTACACAAGTGATTAATATGATACAACATGGTTTTATCTGCATCTTATTGCACCGTATGGTAAAATAAAATTAAAAATAGACTAAGAAATATTATATTTGGCTTTTAGAATGGAGCACATTTGCTCATGAATTCGAAGCTATTGATCGGTCATGTCGTGGTATCCTTGAGTAAGATTTCGTAATCACTTCGAAAATTATAACTTTCTAACTTATTTGCCAAGTTTTCCATAGCTTGCAATTTTTCTTCTTTTTGCTTCATCAACATTTTTCGGATTTGATCAAATTCCCCACTCACATTTTCCTCGTTCACCTTTGATTTTGTCTTTCTCTTTCCCTTCTTTGATGCTTTTTGACCAGGTGGGCGAACTTCACGTGCTTCATTATCATCGATGTCAAAATGTGAATCCGTATTGGATGAAGAAGTGTATGCCCCCGCTTTCATCAGTCCTTATCTTTTTTGAAGAACGCTGCATAGGAGTATTTACCTTCCACTTCGGATCATTTTTCAACAACACGCACACATGTTCATGTAAAAAATGCTTGTTATTATTATGATGAAATAGCTCACGTGCGTGTTGCTTGATCTGGTCATCATTCCACCTGCTATGATGATCGCCGACCAATATGTTGTAATATTGGTTGAACTCATTAACCATCGGACTCAACCAATGCCAATGTGATACGAGTCAAGCTATGCCATCAGATAAGGTTCAAGTCCCACTAGGACTGGTTACACGAGATCGAGCAGTTCATTCAGCTTCACCACAGCAAAGACGTTATAAGGCACAGACACGCTTTATAAGGATACGTCTTCTGCCATTTAATCGATTCACCATAGCAAAGTCATTATAAGGTGTGGGCACGCTTTATAAGCTCAAGTCGTCTGCCCATCTAGTCACATTTGCTATTTTAGTTAAGTCGTTTGTAATAAGGGCTTAATGGTCCATAGTCTTGCTTTAATTACCTAAGCGATGACCTCATAAGGTTATTTACCTAAGCGATGACCTCATAAGGTTGTTTACCTAAGGGATGACCTCATAAGGTTTGGTCAAGCCCACAATTCTTAGTCTTATGGAAATAGTCAAGCCTACAATTGTTAGTCTTAGTCAAGACCACAACTCTAGACTAGTTCCACATTTAGTTGTTCATCTCTATGTAAGGCTATAAATAGCCCACACTTCCAATGGTTTTAGGCATTCAATCAATAAATCAGATTTTGAGAGTTTTCTTGGTTTCTCCAAGGCTTCTTGAATACCTTAGAATTTCTCTAGGTGTTCGTGACTTATCAATCTAGAATCGCACTAGGTTGTGGCGTCTTCTACCATTATACCAAGGTTCGTTAACCACATGATTAACGGGTTGAGGTCATCCGCTCCAAACTTGGTGTCCTCTTGTCGATCCTGAATCTAATCTTTTACGGGTTTCGTCACAAGGTTGGCGACGTTCGTATCAGTATACGAGTCAAGCTATGCCATCGGATAAGGTTCAAGTCCCACTAGGACTGGTTACACGAGCTCGAGCAGTTCATTCAGGTTCATCGCAGCAAAGACGTTATAAGGCACAGACACGCTTTATAAGGATGCGTCTTCTGCCCATCTAGTCACATTTGCTATTTTAGTTAAGTCGTTTGTAATAAGGGCCTTTTTTTTTTTTTTTTTGTTTTCTAATCAGCCAAGAAGAGTCAAATTTCGTGACCTATTCAAGTCAAATTTTCTAACCTGTTCAAGTCAAATTTTCCACCCTTGTTCCCAAAAACAACCAAATCAGTTCCAATCTTGAACTTGACCTTAGAATTCATAGGAACTAGCAAATAGGAAGACTAATCCTTGTTTCCAAAGAATTAAGGAAGAAAAGTCAGCCTTGGGTTTCCAAAAAAAAAATCCCACCGCAACACAAATTCCTTTTCCATTCAGATTCCATCTTTGTAACCGTTGGGGAATTTCTAATTCTGGAAATTTTCGTGCATCATTAGGTCAGTTTTAAGTGTCTTTTTGAATCCTCTAAGTGTCCATTTACCTACCAAAACACTGACCAGAAATGTAGCAACCAGCAGCTCAAAATTCCAGTTTTGGGTAGAGTTTTGTCTAGGATTCTTAAAATTCAACTTTGAGTCATTCATTGAGTCGTAGTCAGTCCCTTCATCTTTTGTTCTTTTTTCGTTCAAAGTGCTACAATCTTGTGACCCTGGTTGGTAAGTCGATCCATACTAAAGGAGTTCTAACTTCTTCGAGGAGTTGACCGAGGAGCCTTGAAAACACTCTAATAAAACTTACCAAGGTGTTTTCAAGGCTCCTCGGTCAACTCCTCGAAGAAGTTAGAACTCCTTTAGTATGGATCGACTTACCAACCAGGGTCACAAGATTGTAGCACTTTGAACGAAAAAAAAAAAAAAAAAAACAAAAGATGAAGGGACTGACTACGACTCAATGAATGACTCAAAGTTGAATTTTAAGAATCCTAGACAAAACTCTACCCAAAACTGGAATTTTGAGCTGCTGGTTGCTACATTTCTGGTCAGTGTTTTGGTAGGTAAATGGACACTTAGAGGATTCAGAAAGACACTTAAAACTGACCTAATGATGCACGAAAATTTCCAGAATTAGAAATTCCCCAACGGTTACAAAGATGGAATCTGAATGGAAAAGGAATTTGTGTTGCGGTGGGATTTTTTTTTTTGTATGTAAACAAGAACACAAGGTAATGACTAGATAGGACTTCTAAAAATGGCAACTCCTCCTTCTCATCTTCATCATCAGTGAGAAACTCACCATTGGGTAAGATGATCATAGTGCGTTGGTTCGGGCATTGGCTAGCAATATGCCCTCGGCCTTGGCATTTGAAGCATCTAGTATCTCGATTTCGCCCCAAGCTCAACTCAATGGCAGTCTTTGGTGTTGCTTTAGACTCCCACTTAGTCGTATCCGGCCTCGGTCTTGAAGGGATGGAATTACTCGGCCCTTTATCCTCTTTCTTTGGTGGTGTAGTTCGGGGATAAGAGGGTGAAAAGTTGGAGTAACTCCGAGTTGAACCCTTCCTCTTAATCCTCCTTTCAATCTTGATGGCCTTCTCCACCAAGTCCCCAAGTTCCACATAGTGGTGTAACTCCACTTGATCAGCAATTTCGGGCCTTAATCCGTTCAAGAAGCGTGCCATTGTTGCTTCTCGATCCTCCATGATGTCTGCCCGTAGCATGAGTATTTCCATTTCCTTGTGATAGTCCTCGACACTTCGTGCTCCTTGGTTGAGGGTTTGAAGCTTTTGGTACAAGTCACGGTAGTAGTGACTTGGTACGAAACGCTTCCTCATTAGTCGTCTTAGCTCCGTCCAAGTTTGTATGGTAGGTTCACGACTCCTCCTTCGACTAGTAGAGAGTTGATCCCACCACACAACGGCGTAGTCGGTGAATTCGACCACGGCCAACTTGACCTTTTGCTCCTCCGAGTAAGTATTGCAATCGAAGACAAGTTCAATCCGCTTCTCCCACTCTAAGTAGGCATCGGGGTCTGATCGTCCTTGGAAAGGCGGAATTTTCATCTTTATGCCCGGAATGTGGTCATTTGAAGGCCTAGCTTCACGCTTGGACCTACTTTGCTTATGCTCATAGTTGTTGTCTGAGTTAGAGTCGGTAGACTCATGTGCATAAGCCTTTCCACGGCTGCCTTTGGAGCTTCCATGAGACAACTCTAAGCTGTCAATGCGTTGATGCATTAGTTCAAGTTTTTGGTCCATCATGCGTCCCAATTCGCCTTTGATTGCTTCTGTGAAAAGTTTAAGATCAAAAGCTTGGGAGCTTGCTCCCCCCTCGTTAGCCATGGTAGGGTAAAAAAAATAATAATGGAAAGAAGCAAAGTTTATCTCGCACACTTCCTCACGTGTTTACTCTCGCTCTCGTGTTTGAACACTCTAATGAACTCACCAAGGTATTTTCAAGGCTCCTCGGTCAACTCCTCGAAGAAGTTAGAACTCCTTCTAGTGTGGATCGACTTACCAACCAGGGTCACAAGATTGTAGCACTTTGAACGAAAAAAAACAAAAGATGAAGAGACTGACCACGACTCAATGAATGACTCAGAGTTGAATTTTAAGGATCCTAGACAAAACTCTACCCAAAACTGGAATTTTGAGCTGCTGGTTGCTGCATTTCTGGTCAGTGTTTTGGTAGGTAAATGGACACTTAGAGGATTCAGAATGACACTTAAAACTGACCTAATGATGCACAAAAATTTCCAGAATTAATGATTGGACAGAAATTCCCCAATGGTTGCAAAGATGGAATCCGAATGGAAGATGAATTTGTGTTGCGGTAGGACTGTTTTGGAAACCCAAGGCTGACTTTTCTTCCTTAATCCTTTGGAAACAAGGATTAGTCTTCCTATTTGCTGGTTCCCATAAATTCTAAGGTCAAGTTCAAGATTGGAACTGATTTGGTTGTTTTTGGGAACAAGGGTGGAAAATTTGACTTTGAACAGGTTGGAAAATTTGACTTGAATAGGTTGGGAAATTTGACTTGAATAGGCTGAATATTCTTCTTCTTCCTTTGTTTTTGTTTTCTAATCAGCCAAGAAGAGTCAAATTTCGTGGCTAAAATGTTCTTAGTCAAGAAAGAAGATTGTTGTAGTGAACACAAGGATTTTGGCAGCTGAAATTTTGCAGCCTTGTTGTTTACCAAGATTTGGTTCCCAAAACCCAGAAACTTCAAGATTCTTTCAAGAATTCAAGATGTTAATTTCCAGAATTCAAGAAACACAAAATTGAAGATGATTTCCTCCCCAAACAATCCAAGATTTCACGATTTGATCAAGACAGATTTTGGTTGGCTTCAAGAATCCCAACTAAAGTTCCAAGAACTTCAAGATTGTGGTTTTAAACAATCAGGAACTTCAAGAAACCCAAGTTTTGATCAAGACAGATTTCCAGGAATTTTTGTAAGGTTAGCCAGCTATATTTTTTTTTTTGTATGTAAACAAGAACACAAGGTAATAACTAGATAGGACTCTAAAACCCTTGCTACAAACTGATTTTTTTTTCGGATGAACAGTAACCTCGAATGATCAAATAGAACAAAAGACTGGAATTGAATGGATATAACAGGATAGAAACAAGACACAAACACAAACAAAGAATCAAGAATAAGACACAAAAAAAAAGGCTGGACCAAACAAGGCTAACCACAGCAATTAACAACAACTAGACGCAAGTTTATGATGCAACAAATCTGGAAAAATAACGCAAGAACACGATGCAACAAATCTGGAAATTGCGGATAGCAAACTTAGAACACGAAAACAGAATTTTGGACAACTTGACTCGAAAGGAAATAAATAAAGGGATATAACGTGATACCTCTTAACTAGCTCTGATTACCAACTGATACGAACCAAGAGACACCATTGCGAACTATTCGAGTTCCCCTAGGACCCGTAACTCGAGCACGAGCTAAGAAGATGAGGGAGGAACTCCAAGGACTTGTTCATGAGATACAAGGCCAAGAAATTGTCCCCAAGGTCATTGAGGGACTTGAGCATGAAGGAATGAAAGCCATCCATGTAGTGCACGTCAAAGAGAACCATGTGTGACCCTTCTCTAGTCACATTTGCTGTTTTAATTAAGTCATTGTAATAAGGGCTTAATGGTCCATAGCATTGCTTATTTACCTAAGCGATGACCTCATAAGGTTATTTACCTAAGCGATGACCTCATAAGGTTATTTACCTAAGCGATGACCTCATAAGGTTGTTTAGCTAAGGGATGACCTCATAAGGTTGTTTACCTAAGGGATGACCTCATTCTTAGTCTTATGGAAATAGTCAAGCCTACAATTGTTAGTCTTAGCCAAGACCACAACTCTAGACTAGTTCCACATTTAGTTGTTCATCTCTATGTAAGGTTATAAATAGCCTACACTTCCAATGGTTTTGGCATTCAATGAATAAATCAGATTTTGAGAGTTTTCTTGGTTTCTCCAAGGCTTCTTGAATACCTTAGAATTTCTCTAGGTGTTCGTGACTTATCAATCTAGAATCGCACTAGGTTGTGGCGTCTTCTACCATTATACCAAGGTTCGTTAACCACGTGATTAACGGGTTGAGGTCATCCGCTCCAAACTTGGTGTCCTCTTGTCGATCCTGAATCTAATCTTTTACGGGTTTCGTCACAAGGTTGGCGACGTTCGTATCAAAAACTTGACGGGTATTTTACATACGTGCAAGCTAAAAAATACCGAATTACACCCGTTCACTGCAAGTATACAGATCAACTAGTAGTTTAGGGTATATATCGGGTCGATCCCACAGGGAAGAGTGAACAATTACCGGTATTACTAAAGCTTCTCTATTATTTAGACTATCAATGAATTATAACAAATTTAACCTACTGAAATTATACAAGAAATTAACAAATAAATGCTCCTTAGGTTGTGGTATCCCTAGCTACTCATGCAAGTGCTATATTTGGATCATTGAGTACTACATCTAGGCTAATTATGGTGTAATTTCCTTATGCATTTGAATCCTACTTTCGTAGTGAATCAATTATACTTATAACTAATCCATACCTATTCTCATGGTTATGAAATTAGCTACAAGTTCATTTCTTCAGTGAAATTACATGAAATGAATCACTAAAAACCACATAGGTGCACCTCTCTCTCGTGAGTGTACTCCCTATGTTAGCACTTCTTGAACTAATGTTAAATCTCAATTTTCATTGCAGAAATAACACCTTAGATAATCACAATTAATGGTACCAAATTAATCATGATTTAAAGAGCTAAAGTGCTAAATAACTTGCTCAAATCATAGCAGTTAAATAGCCAAATGATAAACACTAACAATCATAGAAAGTTCAACCAAACCCAAGGCATAAACTTTAGAGACACATAATAGACATAAATTCCAGAACTTGCATATTAACTATATTTAAGAATCCAATACAAAAGATAAAGAGTTGGAGAAGAGATAACCCATGTCACTTGAGCTTCAACTTCTCTTTCTTCATCTCCATTTTCATCCTAATCTAGTCATTATACAAGAATGGATGAACTACACTTACTACACTATCCTACACTAAGGAAATGGAAGAACTACATTTCTGCACTCTTCAAGCTTCTCCCGTATCTTTCTCAATGTCCTGGTTGCTCCCTATATAAACTGCTCCAAAAGCTCCTTTTCCATTGGTCCAAATTTGCTGCATTTGTTTTCCAAATCTGAAATTGTTAAGATAGTCAATAGCCATTGTTTTTGACTTGAAAATATGCCAACTTTCTTGCCCTTTTGTCTTCTAAAGCATGTGCACCGAATTCTCTTGCAACTTATAGATGGAAAGTAGTCAGAGCACAAGAGAATTGACTGAGCAAATTGCAGAATTGCGGCCAGAAAACGCGCCTACACAAAACGCGGTTACAAGTCACGTTTTGTGTACTCGCGTATTCACTTTGTCCTTACTTCAACTGCAATTTTCTCTATCATAAAGGCTGAACTGGCTTTTGTGAAAAACATCAAAGTTGTAGCCCTTTGAGTTAGCTTTCCAATGCTCTAAAAATCATCCAGATCGGAGCTTTTTAGCCTGAGATATGACCAAAATACTAAAGACTGGTCAGAACTCTGTTTTCCACTTTGGACAGCTGAGTTGAATTTCGGTATTTCAACTTTTGGACTATGAAAACGGCTGAATTGGACTTTGATGTCTTCATACCAAATGTAGATATATCTCTTAGCTTCAAAATGGTACTAAGATCACCTTGATCCGATCAGTGTAGCTCCATATATAGTCAAAATACCAAAACGTGTCAGAGTTGTCAAAACCTGACTTTTCTTGATTCAAATTGCATTTTTCCTTTTTACACTTCATATTTTATTTTCACCACTTTAATCCATCTTCAATCATCCAAATATCTTCTCAATGCACTTCATTTGATGATTGAATCATTAAACCTACAAACTATGAAGTTTTTACCATAAAAATCCATAAAATGGCAATGTTTAGCCATTTTAACAGTAAAAATTTAGTTTTTACCAAAACCTTAGTTATTTAACTAAATAATCAAACCAAAATTAACTAATAAAACACACAAAAAATACGTAAAATAAACTCTTATCAAATACCCCCACACTTGAACCATTGCTTGTCCTCAAGCAATAAAAATACAAACCAACAATGATCCAAAATTTGAAAATAAACATATGTAGCATTTCAACTTCATTTCCTCAAAACAAAGTAAATAACCATTATGCAATTATTCAATTAAGTTCAAGTACTCATAATATCAAGTAAAGGAGAGCCAATTATACCGTCATTATAACAAATTCAAATCAATTTTTCATCCTTACCCAATCTTACAAGTAAGTAACTCATATGGTCAATAATATGCTTCCTAAACCCATGATCATCTTTTAATTCTGTTAAAAAGATATTATTAATATTACAATCTAAAATATACTTAAGACGTTGGAGATGCCTTTTGACGCGGAGAATCGACAATTTTTAGATGAAGATCACCGGTTACTCGAACACTTCACATACTCAGTGCTTTGCATACTCTTAATCCACAGTTACCGTTTTACGCGAAGTCGACATTTGTAGATGAAAGAACTCCGGTTACTAAGTACAAGAATCATTGTAGTAGAAGAATTTTTATTTATTTTCTTTTTTCTTTTGTTTTTTGTTTTTCTCTTTTTCTTCATTTTTTTTCATTTTTCATCATTTTTTTCTTTTTTTTCTTTTTTTTTAATAGCAAAGGGAATAATAATTTTCTAAAAAAATAATCATGAGAAGAGTATTGCACTTATTGACCATATTTATCACTTAACTTATAAAATCCAATAAAGAGAAGAAATTTCATCAAATATGCAAAAAAATATAGGCATAATTTTCTCCACTTCACAAGATATATTTTCCTACAAATGCAAAATTATAATCACATAATAGTCATTTCCAAGTTAAATGAGAAAAGAAGTTTCCAAATCATATATATTTATCTCAAATGTAGAAGGAATTTGAACTACTAATGGTATGGAACTTTGTTACCCCTTTGGATGAAATTTAAAATTTAAAATTTTTGGGGCAAATTTGCAATTTTGGACAAGATGTTAGAAAAATTTTGAATTTTAACACAAGTCCAATATTTGCAACTAATAAGTCAATCACATACAATATATATAATCTCAATTCTCCCCCCACACTTAACATACACATTGTCCTCAATGTGTAAAAAGGAAAATCAAGATAAAGAGAAATAGTAACTCCCTATTGTTGCGATTGAATATAACGCTTCAAAAGATCCCATTGCCGTGTAATCTCCAACGGCTTCTTGAGGTTTCATTGGATAACCATTTAGTTATGTAA
>NC_040040.1:43544518-43686644 GCF_003713205.1 Coffea eugenioides
AACACCTTTCGGCACAATATCCATAACTGAAGCTACCCTTATCGGATTGAAACCAATCTTATGGAGTTTTGAAGCCAAGACATAAACCTACAATTCTTATGAAGACTTCAAAAGCCAAATCATGCATTTTCATGGTCAAAAACGAAAACTCCACGAAAACAGAAATCTGGGCGCGGAACATGGTTCATGGGCAGTCAAGGGTATTTTGGTCATTTCACATGATACAGTACTCCGATCGGGCTGAAATTTTGTAGGCACCTATTTAACACCATTTGCTACAACGTTCATGTTTTACCCTAAGCCTGATTCGGCCTCTAACATGCCCAAATAAATCCGATCAGAACAGGACAAAAGCGAACCCTAAACCTGGAATTCATCAAACCTTCACTTCCAACCATAAACAAACCATAATCACACCATATGTCATCATATTAAACCACTAAAGCCACCAATTGAACATTATCAAAGCTAAAGGGAAAGATTCTTAACAACTCACCTTGTAACCTCAAGACAACAAGCAACTTAGCACCTTTGTTTCTCAAACCACTTCACCACTCACCTTAATCCTACCAAGAGAAAGGTTTTTATGGAGCAAATCAAAGTTTTAGCGGTTGGTTTGTGAGATCAAGGCAAGAAATTGAAGAAAGAAGTTGGAGGTTTCTTTCTTTTCTCTCCCTAACGAGTTCAGCCAAGAGAGCTTCAAATGAAGAAATAAAATGGCCAAAATTAGCTTTAAGATGGTAAAAATATCTTGGTCAAAAGTCCAAGGGTGAATTGAATGGAGACACTTGTCACCTTTTAGCTTAAAGCTTATCTTTTTGTCTCTCTTATACTAATCTCTTAGCACCTTGTAAAATAATATCACTTAATACAAACCTCCAACAAGTTGTCAAAAATATATTGCATTTACCGCACTAGCGGGTCCCACGTCCATTTTACACTTCAAATTTAACGTGGACTAACTTGTATCAAGGAAATGATTTGAAAACAATATTCCTTTATAAAAATGTATAGGAAATTAATATATTGGAGAAAGGCATAAAATTGAAGACAAGGAAACAAAATAATGTCTAGAAAATATATAAAAATTTTCGGGTTCTCACACTCATTCTTTCGGGGCATCACAAACTTCCCTCCTTAAAAGAATGTCGTCCTCGATATTCCATCTTGTATCAATCAAGTCAAGACATCCCGCAAGAATCACTCAAGCATTCCAAGTAAACACTAAGAGTCAAATAACACCTACTTGTCCGCCTTTCAGTCCTTCAAGAATCACTGATATTTCAAACCAAACCCACAGTCTGGCATCCTAAACATCAAGCCCCGGATACACTACAGAGATCTGAAGCCTAAGCTCTGATACCAACTGTGACAGCCCCACCTCCCCCTAAGGCGAACCAGAGGGTTCGGCGGGGCGCCTGCTCGGCTCTCGCCGGGACTCAGTCGTTCACTACAGTCCTCAAATAGATTACAATATAAATTCCAAATATTACATCAAATTCTCCAATGATTACATGTCATAAGAGAAGCGGAAACAATTCCCCAAACTATACAGAAAATGATTCCAAATCCAAACTGTACAAGATATATGCCATCCAGTCATGTGAATAAGTACTACAAGCCTTCCTTCGCCACGAGCCCAGTGAAAGGGAATAAAATACTTTTGGGGTGAGCTAAAAGCTCAGTGAGTAACCAATAAAATCAGTAATCAAATATATTTCACAATAATGCATTTCGATGATGTCATGATTCCAAAATCAAATGTACGTATTTTTGCTCTCGTGAGCCAGTGAAATCATTGCACCTAAACACCCAACGCTCAAATAGATCACTTAACGTTAAACAATAAAGGGGAGCAACGTTGGTGCTCCAGATCATGTCACGAACAATAAACAGGGTGGAGACGTTGGTGTTCAGCACAAGACTCCCCAAGAACTTCTTGAAGCCAAATCATGTCATGAACCCACATGCAAGCACGCATGATATGCAATCGAGTAAATAATGCAAGAAATATTTCACAAATACTTTGGAAACAATTTAGGGTCACTCACCTCCACGGCTCAGAAACCATCCATCATATATCATTACCTTGCCCGAGTCCAAGCCCTAAATCACAAACTCAAAGCAATCATACATTCTCAAAGTTCGGACAGCATGTCCCCATAAAAGCTTCATTTCCAACCTACAATATATCACCAATCACACATACGGTTAATAAGCAATCAAATACATCCAATTAGTCCACAATATCCCTCAATCAAAGCTAATTAGAAGCTTAAGAGCCACCATTAGAAAAACCCCCAATTAAACCCCAGAAACCGGAATTCATTCCCTCAAGCGTAAATTTTCCGCAACGATCGTAATTAACGTATAAAAGTTCCGTTTAACACCTTTCGGCACAATATCCATAACTGAAGCTACCCTTATCGGATTGAAACCAATCTTATGGAGTTTCGAAGCCAAGACATAAACCTACAATTCTTATGAAGACTTCAAAAGCCAAATCATGCATTTTCATGGTCAAAAACGGAAAACTCCACGAAAACAGAAATCTGGGCGCGGAACATGGTTCATGGGCAGTCAAGGGTATTTCGGTCATTTCATATGATACAGTCCTCCGATCGGGCTGAAATTTTGTAGGCACCTAGCTTAACACCATTTACTACAACGTTCATGTTTTACCCTATGCCTGATTCGGCCTCTAACATGCCCAAATAAATCCGATCAGAACAGGGCAAAAACGAACCCTAAACCTGGAATTCATCAAACCTTCACTTCCAACCATAAACAAACCATAATCACACCATATGTCATCATATTAAACCACTAAAGCCACCAATTGAACATTATCAAAGCTAAAGGGAAAGATTCTTAACAACTCACCTTGTAACCTCAAGACAACAAGCAACTTAGCACCTTTGTTTCTCAAACCACTTCACCACTCACCTTAATCCTACCAAGAGAAAGGTTTTTATGGAGCAAATCAAAGTTTTAGCGGTTGGTTTGTGAGATCAAGGCAAGAAATTGAAGAAAGAAGTTGGAGGTTTCTTTCTTTTCTCTCCCTAACGAGTTCAGCCAAGAGAGCTTCAAATGAAGAAATAAAATGGCCAAAATTAGCTTTAAGATGGTAAAAATATCTTGGTCAAAAGTCCAAGGGTGAATTGAATGGAGACACTTGTCACCTTTTAGCTTAAAGCTTATCTTTTTGTCTCTCTTATACTAATCTCTTAGCACCTTGTAAAATAATATCACTTAATACAAACCTCCAACAAGTTGTCAAAAATATATTGCATTTACCGCACTAGCGGGTCCCACGTCCATTTTACACTTCAAATTTAACGTGGACTAACTTGTATCAAGGAAATGATTTGAAAACAATATTCCTTTATAAAAATGTATAGGAAATTAATATATTGGAGAAAGGCATAAAATTGAAGACAAGGAAACAAAATAATGTCTAGAAAATATATAAAAATTTTCGGGTTCTCACACTCATTCTTTCGGGGCATCACAAACTTCCCTCCTTAAAAGAATGTCGTCCTCGATATTCCATCTTGTATCAATCAAGTCAAGACATCCCGCAAGAATCACTCAAGCATTCCAAGTAAACACTAAGAGTCAAATAACACCTACTTGTCCGCCTTTCAGTCCTTCAAGAATCACTGATATTTCAAACCAAACCCACAGTCTGGCATCCTAAACTTCAAGCCCCGGATACACTACAGAGATCTGAAGCCTAAGCTCTGATACCAACTGTGACAGCCCCACCTCCCCCTAAGGCGAACCAGAGGGTTCGGCGGGGCGCCTGCTCGGCTCTCGCCGGGACTCAGTCGTTCACTACAGTCCTCAAATAGATTACAATATAAATTCCAAATATTACATCAAATTCTCCAATGATTACATGTCATAAGAGAAGCGGAAACAATTCCCCAAACTATACAGAAAATGATTCCAAATCCAAACTGTACAAGATATATGCCATCCAGTCATGTGAATAAGTACTACAAGCCTTCCTTCGCCACGAGCCCTGTGAAAGGGAATAAAATACTTTTGGGGTGAGCTAAAAGCTCAGTGAGTAACCAATAAAATCAGTAATCAAATATATTTCACAATAATGCATTTCGATGATGTCATGATTCCAAAATCAAATGTACGTATTTTTGCTCTCGTGAGCCAGTGAAATCATTGCACCTAAACACCCAACGCTCAAATAGATCACTTAACGTTAAACAATAAAGGGGAGCAACGTTGGTGCTCCAGATCATGTCACGAACAATAAACAGGGTGGAGACGTTGGTGTTCAGCACAAGACTCCCCAAGAACTTCTTGAAGCCAAATCATGTCATGAACCCACATGCAAGCACGCATGATATGCAATCGAGTAAATAATGCAAGAAATATTTCACAAATACTTTGGAAACAGTTTAGGGTCACTCACCTCCACGGCTCAGAAACCATCCATCATATATCATTACCTTGCCCGAGTCCAAGCCCTAAATCACAAACTCAAAGCAATCATACATTCTCAAAGTTCGGACAGCATGTCCCCACAAAAGCTTCATTTCCAACCTACAATATATCACCAATCACACATACGGTTAATAAGCAATCAAATACATCCAATTAGTCCACAATATCCCTCAATCAAAGCTAATTAGAAGCTTAAGAGCCACCATTAGAAAAACCCCCAATTAAACCCCAGAAACCGGAATTCATTCCCTCAAGCGTAAATTTTCCGCAACGATCGCAATTAACGCATAGAAGTTCCGTTTAACACCTTTCGGCACAATATCCATAACTGAAGCTACTCTTATCGGATTAAAACGAATCTTATGGAGTTTTGAAGCCAAGACATAAACCTACAATTCTTATGAAGACCTCAAAGCCAAATCATGCATTTTCATGGTCAAAAACGAAAAACTCCACGAAAACAGAAATCTGGGCGCGGAACAGGGTTCATGGGTAGTCAAGGGTATTTTGGTTATTTTACATGATACAGTACTCCGATCGGGCTGAAATTTTGTAGGCGCCTATTTAACACCATTTGCTACAACTTTCATGTTTTACCCTAAGCCTGATTCGGCCTCTAACATGCCCAAATAAATCCGATCAGAACAGGACAAAAGCGAACCCTAAACCTGGAATTCATCAAACCTTCACTTCCAACCATAAACAAACCATAATCACACCATATGTCATCATATTAAACCACTAAAGCCACCAATTGAACATTATCAAAGCTAAAGGGAAAGATTCTTAACAACTCACCTTGTAACCTCAAGACAACAAGCAACTTAGCACCTTTGTTTCTCAAACCACTTCACCACTCACCTTAATCCTACCAAGAGAAAGGTTTTTATGGAGCAAATCAAAGTTTTAGCGGTTGGTTTGTGAGATCAAGGCAAGAAATTGAAGAAAGAAGTTGGAGGTTTCTTTCTTTTCTCTCCCTAACGAGTTCAGCCAAGAGAGCTTCAAATGAAGAAATAAAATGGCCAAAATTAGCTTTAAGATGGTAAAAATATCTTGGTCAAAAGTCCAAGGGTGAATTGAATGGAGACAGTTGTCACCTTTTAGCTTAAAGCTTATCTTTTTGTCTCTCTTATACTAATCTCTTAGCACCTTGTAAAATAATATCACTTAATACAAACCTCCAACAAGTTGTCAAAAATATATTGCATTTACCGCACTAGCGGGTCCCACGTCCATTTTACACTTCAAATTTAACGTGGACTAACTTGTATCAAGGAAATGATTTGAAAACAATATTCCTTTATAAAAATGTATAGGAAATTAATATATTGGAGAAAGGCATAAAATTGATGACAAGGAAACAAAATAATGTCTAGAAAATATATAAAAATTTTCGGGTTCTCACACTCATTCTTTCGGGGCATTTTAAAGGTTTCCAAAAAATTTCAGGTCAATCGGAGTAGTGTGGAATGAGAAAAGTCGAAATTACTATTGCTGTTCTGGTTTTTACCCGAATATAAGAATTGCGCCTGTAATTGGTTGTTTTGTCAGGATTTCTTCCGAATTGGTTGTGGAGTCTTCTGATGAATGTAACCCTGTTTCTATAGCTTTCATTTGGTTTGGAATTTCTGGATTTAGACTTGGGGATAGCCTGATTTATGATGTTTCCGCTAGAATGCGTTTTGTGAATCTGTTTTCCGGTTCTGGTGTAGTTTCTTGCATGTTTGACCTAGTTATCCTCGAAACTGGACTGAGTGGCCTTCTTCCAATATTGTAACCTCTATGTCTGAATATATATGAAACATTTCCGGTCAAACGGATCTGTGTAGCTTCGAGTTATATACCAAAAACACTCGCACCTGTTTTGTACCCTGAAATTGTGTACGTTTTGAATTTCAGCCTCTGGACCGTGCATTTTTCGGTTTTGATCCTGTACGATCTGGGTGTTGACTCCTTCATAAGAAATGTAGATCTTGGTTTTAGCTTCGAAACGGTGTAAAGTTCGTCGAATTCCGAGTTCCATAGCTTCCGTTATGACCAAAACAAGATTGATCGTCAGAACTGCCTTTGATCTGGACAGTTCTGACAGGTACTTTGGCACTCAATTTTCGTTCTGTTCTGAATGGATTCAGGTCTTGACCCAAACATCAAAGTATTAGCCTTATGTCTCAGATTTCAAATGCCTTTGGAATTTCCTTATTTCGATTTGTGAGCTGGGAGTTATGGTCCAGCCAACATACCCTGTTCGTCACTCTAAAGTGCGAATTTCTTGAACGATTTTCCATACTTTCGACCTATTTTTGTTCAGATCCGGACTTAGGTGTCTTTATGAAAATAGTATCCCTTCCTCTTAGCTTCGCAACGGTACCTCATGTAGCTTGATCCGACATTCCTAGGCTAACTTTTGATCAAAACGGTTTGAGAAGGCAGATTTGACCATTTCCGTTTGCCGTTCCGCGCGGGCGCGTGCACCCGTTTTGCCGTTTCCGCACTTGCATGTGCCGATTTTGCCGTTTTGCTTGTTTTAAGTATGTTAGTAGCCGTTTGTGATATATTGTGACACAATCTTCAATTTCAGACGTTGGTGAGCTAGGTGGAGCCGGTGGGGCCTACTAGCTACTCCTCGCGGCACGAATTTCATACTTTTGCTCTTTTGTTCGTTGTGTAAGTATTCAGGCCGCTCTTATGTATTAGTTGCTTATATATTTTTGATATGTATGAAGAAGGTAACCTAGGCGCAGGGTGTACTTTAAAAATCGCCAGCTCGACGCTAACCCTAATTTACGCAGCCATTTGTAATATGGCATATGTATGAATCCTTTGGAACTAAACCCCTTGAGCTCGGTGGCTTCGGGTGACTTTTGAATAATTTTGTGAAGTTTGTGAGTTTTTGGGGTTGATCTTCCGACCTGGAGATGGACTAGTTCGAGCCGGTCAGGGCTTGGTCGAAGCCAGTCCAACTTAGTCTGAGGTCACCAGTTTGTGATCCGGTTCCACCGAGAAATGTGGACGCAAGTTTGGTGACCCGAGCTTGTGGACCAAGCTCAATTTGTGATTTTCGTTCCAAACCCAGGAAGTTTGTGAGGTGACCTGGCCAGTGAGAAGGTGTAAGTGTTCGTGGGTGTACAAGTGAAGTTTCTACCGCGAACCTATTTATGATCGACGGATTGTTTTGTTTTGTGCCAGGAGATCACGCATGGCAAATGAACTTGGCCTTTGGAGCCACCCTGTATCCTTATTAAGGTGATGTTACTTTTCTTGCTTTTGCTTACTGCTTACTGTGCAATTGTTTTGTTACGTGGAGATTTACTGCTTTTGCCCCCTGTTTACTTACTAAGCACTCATTAGCTTACCCCTTTCCCTTTTGTTTTCCTTAGGCAGGGGCGACGCGGGGACTTTTTGACAACTACACCTAGTATCAGTTAGGTTTGGATTGTAGTCGGGACAGTTAGGATGTTTTGTTTTTTGGTTTGGTGGTGTATCAAGAACCCTCCAAAGGCTCCTCTGCTTGGTTGTTTAATTCCCTTAATTGTAAGTGTTTGACTCGATACTTTGAAGATGGGTAAATAGACGTCTTTTGGGGGTAGACTATCTTGTGAAATATATGCTTGTAGGCGTATTACATTTATCTGTTTTAAAATTTTGAGTCCCGCGGAGTTGGCAGGCGGCCCGCCGAACCCCTTTGGTTCGGCCTTAGGGAGTGGGGCCGTCAACAATATTATGCCTTTCTGGGTTCTAAATGAAACTTACTCTGCTTTTATTTCTTCTTCTTGATCCAAGTTGAACTGAAAAATTGTGAAAGTGCTATGTGAATCATAAGACGACTTTGCTTGAAATATTTCCGATAATCAAACATATTAGTCTATCTTATGGCATGGCAATAGATCTTGAATAGAAATTTGATAATGCTAAACTTTGACTAAGGAATCATAGAAGACTCAACCAAATGCAAAGAAAGTAGTTCGTGTAGAGTATTAAAATTACTTGAATGCCAAAATTAATTTACCCTGTTCTAACATTCTTGGTGAGCCTTGGTGCAGGTAGTATCTCGTGGCGACCCCACTTCCCCCTAAGGCGAACCAAAGGGTTGGCGGGCCGTCTGCCCAGCTCTCGCCAGGACTCACGCAAGCATTCTAACCCAAAACCTTTCGAAGAATAACCTAATCTATTACAAAACAATTCCTCCGAAGAAGACCGTCACTAAAACCACATTAACTTCAGAGATAGCAGCGATTTAAAATAGCCAAACGACGGCTCCTAAACATTTCACGCGTTGCGAACTGCGGAATAGAATCGTACCGTCCCAACTAAAAAAAATTCATACAACAAAATACAACAATCAAGCCAAGCATCCAAATTAAGTTTTACACATTTTCCAGCTTCAAGTGGCAATCCAAAATAAAAAGTACATTATCCAAATTTAACACACTACAGCCCACACAAATAGTCATAGTATACAAATACATCCCAAAACGAAACATGGATAAGTTTCAAAGCCTTCAATTTCCAGAACCTGTCAAGGAAAACAAATAAACGTGGGGTGAGCTAAAGCTCAGTGGTGCCCCAAAACATGCAATCAAATAAAACAAATATCACGTATCGATTTTAATTAAAGTAAACAAATAGGAAAACGTGTAACAGCACAAGGTAGGATACAGGGGCTCTCAGGAACCATTCTCCTTGCTTGATCAGAAATTACCGAAGTCGACCCTCCGTCAACTCTCACTACTTAAAGTCCATGTAGATACTCTTATTTTTCTTAGCTCCGGCCACCGAACATACCCCAGCTCCGGGCCCGCACGACAAAATAAATGAGAGCGGTAGTACTCGAGTATACCTGGGACTGGTCGATGGATTTCCCCAACGACGTTGCGTCCAGCAAGAGATTAGTATAGACTGGTCGAGGGATTCACCCAGCGACGTTGCGTCCAGCATGAGATTAGTATAGACATGAGATTAGTATAGACTGGTCGAGGGATTCACCCAGCGATGTTGCGTCCAGCATGAGGTTATTATAGACTAGTCGAGGGATTCACCCAGCGACGTTGCGTCCAGCATGTAGATAGTGCAAGCAGGATATTCACGAAAACATTTCAAGCAAGTCACCACTCGAACGGCTAATGTGGTAAAGTACACATAGCTCACTTCGATGGATCAAAACCATATTTCCAAATGTCACATATCAAGCCAAGAAAGCGCATTAATCAGGTAAGCATAGAACAAGCAGGGACACTCACCAAGAGTGAAGTTCAAAGGTCAAGCCGGGAATCGAATTCCGCGTCCTCGCAATATCCTAAAAACCAAAATTTGAAACTATAAGTTCTCTATTCAATTTTTAAGCTTATTCGTATAGAGGATTATCTAATATATTACTAGTTTACTTCCTCAAAGTAATTACAAAAATCTACTTAGGTTGAGACTTGACAAAAGTAGAGAAAATGTTTCTTATAGTTTTCCTTGAGATATTTTTCCTTATAGAAGGGTAACTAGTATTATTTTCTTGAAATAAGTCGATAATCCACTAAGGATTAAAACTGGTAAAAGTAATAAAATATTTCGTATAGTTTCTTTATATTACTTTTCTTTCTAAAGATGTAGCTAGAGCTGCTTTACTTGAATATGTTTGCTTACCGAACAAGTCTTCTACGCCTTTTGTTTAAAACTATTGAAATCTCGCGTTTTTAACGAGTTTCTCAAAACAACTAGTCAGGGGCAGCTTTTAAGGAATGAAAAGAAAAGTAAGCTAGTACCTAGGATTTTAAAACAAATGAAATCATTTTCTAAGAAAAGTACTAAAGCTAATTTAAGCTTAAGAAGGAATCGTCGAGTCGGCAAAGTTTAGAAAATCCTTACGCAAGAGTTTCTACTTAAAAGTACGATACTAAGTTTTATCGTTTAATGCCAAGCACAAGCTATGTTTAAGTAATTCCCCTGAAACATTCTCGAATTCACAGGGTCGAAATGAATTTCACAATTTCGATTCCACTTCGAAATCACATTGTAACTCAGGTTTGCCAACACATCAAAATCACATTTCAATAGCAAGTCACTAGGGCTTCGTCAATCATTAGCCCTAGGTTTCAATAGATTCATTTCTGATCAAGAATAAAATAAATGACCAAGGCTTCATCAATCATTAGCACTTGGTTTTGGCAAGCTCATATTACGTCTCAACTAAATCAAAATGAATGTAAGGCCTCCAAGCAATTACAGAAATTAACTTTCATCACCCTTTAATACTTGTATAAAATCATTCAAATGGCCAAGGGCTTCATCAATCATTAGCCCTTGACAACATCAATCGCTTCCAACCACAATTCAATCAAGAATTCAAACCACAAATACGCTAAATGTTCGTTCCAAAGTCAAGAATTCAGTTTCATAAAGAAACAGGACATTCAAGCAGGACAGTCTACTTTGAGGAGTCACGGACAGCGGTACACATGGAGGAAAAATATGAAATTTCTACAGAACAAAGGCCCATGATTCTAGTTTCAAATGCCACTGACGGCACCTTAAACGTATTTTCCTACACCAAGATATAAGCATTTTACTGAGACTGGTCAGTGAAATCCGAAAATCTGAAATCTCATTTTTCACTTGTGAAAAACTCCTTTTTCTCTTTTAACACCATAAGGTTTTTATTCAAACCATCCATACATTTCTTATAGAACCCCAAAACAACATATTCCAGGCATTTCCAACCATTATGTTTCAAAGGAAAATTTCACAACCAAGCTGAAATTCCAACTCAACCTTTGGCTACCACAAGA
This sequence comes from Coffea eugenioides, assembly GCF_003713205.1. NCBI lineage: Eukaryota > Viridiplantae > Streptophyta > Magnoliopsida > Gentianales > Rubiaceae > Coffea > Coffea eugenioides. The sequence continues at coordinate 43,555,762 of NC_040040.1, forward strand.
AAAATTTCCAGCATTTATATTCCAAAATTTTTGGTTCAATCTTTCAATGTATCGAATTTTTCATCGCATTCCAAGGGAAATAAGATAAAATCCAGAAACCAATCATAATTTCCAAAAAAACAAGCCTCTCGGCTATCAAGATTTTCCAGCACTTAGAGGTTTATAAGTCCAACTTTTCCTTGGCTAAAGCATGGTTTTAGATTCTCAAATTCATCATGTGAACCTTTGGCTAACTAATTAACATTTCTGGTTCAAAATCGAATTCGAATAACAGGTTCAAACATCCCAAAAATTCCAGAAATCTGTCCAGCAAGCTACGGATGAATCATGCCTGAAGAAACTTTCAGTTTTCATTTTATTTTCTTGGTTAAAACATGCTATTAAACTCTCAACTTCCTCATGCAATTACTTAGCTAAACAATGAACATTTCCAGTTTAGAAATCGAGTTCAAATAACAGCCATTAACATCAAAATTCCTAAAAATTATTCCAGCTTGGCTCGGATGAACTTGCATGAGGTAGGTTGCATTTTGATTTTATTTTTCTGGTTTAAACTAATTAATTAACTGCCTGCAGAGCCTAATTAACTTGTTATTAACCATCTAATTGTGATTATAAGCTCAAACAACAAAATTAAACCAAATCAAGCTGCATTAATCAAGTTAAGCTCTCGGCAGTTCCATCACTTGCGCATAACAGAAATTCTTCTTTTCTTAATTCCAAATCCGACTGCTTAAACTCACATGCATGTTCCTAGATGACTTAACCGTCTTGTTTTTAGTTGGTTAAACATTTAATTGAGCTCAGATTGTCGCAGGGAATCAGAAATGATGCTACATTTCCAAACCAGTTCCTCGGCAGAGCCATATAGCCAAAACAGAAATTTTCTAATGGCTTGATTTCAAGAACCGAATGCACAATCCAAACATGCAAGCTCTGATATAGCTTCCTCTACTAGTAATCAATTTAATTAGTCCAGAAAATTACCTCAGATATTAGCTAAGCTCACACACGAAAATTCCAGAATTTTCTTTCCTTCCTCTCGGCTTCAAGCGCAGGTCGGTTGGTCCTGGTTCCTGAGTTGCGGCTTGAGTGGGGTTGTGGTGAGGTTGAGTTCGGTTGGTTGGAGTTGGAAATGACCACAGCTAGGAGAGGAAAGGGTGCGATGGTCTCCTGGTATCTTCCCTCAGCTTACGGTCAGAACAGAAAGAAAGAAATGGCAGCTTGCGTTCCCTCCTCCCTTGCTCTCGGATGCAGCTCACAAGGTAACTCTCTCTCCTTTACTCTCGGTCCAAGGCAGAGGAAGAGCTGAGATGCGGTTGTGGAGAGGAAGTGTAGTGGCTGCGGTGGAATCGTGCAGAGGAAATGGAATGGTGAAAAGTGGCGGTATCTCGGTATTAAGAAGGAAGAGGAAATGGTTTGCGAGGAGTTGTGATATGAATTGGAAAGAATGGTATAAGGTGCCGCTGTTTTTGGAGCAGAGATTGCGTGCTTGATTAGATTCAGTTTTGTTTTTTGATAACTGGGTAGTGGACTGTAGCTATAGTAGTATGATGAGGGATGATTGCCCATGTGTACAAGTTTGAACCCAGTAATCAAATAAAATCCTCAAAAAAAAATCAGTTTGGCCGTTAGATAGCATCAGATTGGAAAGCGCTCTCATTTCTTGGGGAAAATGACTCAGAGGAAACGAACTAGTATTTTATTGTGTGCAAAGAAATGAAGCGATTGGACTGGAAAATTGAACTAATATGTCTTTGCATAATTAACAGAGGAAAAAGAAACTAAAAGAGAAAAAACGAATAGGCAAACAAGATCTTGCTTAGAGAGACTCCAACAAATTGATAATTGTTTTTTATGACAGTGATTAGTTATTTTATCCAACAAAGATCAGATAACCACCAAACAACAGTTTTTTTAAGGAGCATATACATAACCACATCTTTCATTCACACCTACAACACAGTAGACATTATCTTCGCTTAAATTCGCATGGTATCGATATATGATTTCCCATCTAATTCACGAGAAAATAGTCTTTTCAAATAGTCCACCATGAGGACTCTGCTAAACTTTGCTGGATTTTCAGGAGTGATGAGACTTGGTGCTGGACCTAGATCACCATCCAATTTTGGGAAAGTAAACGTAGCAATAGAAAGTCTTTCCTTTTGTGAGTTTACAATTGCTCGATGCTCCACACTCTTGTAAGCTCCATTGGTTATAATCTGCCAAGTTGACGACACAAAATAATCAAGAATTGCTTTCATACCAAAGCAAAAGGTTTGTAAGTCTAACTATTATTGTAAATAAGCTAGACAGATTACCTGTTGTTCAATAGTTTAGTATCCATACTTCGTATAAGACATAATGCACTTGTTTGTAACTTTCAAAAGATTTTCATGTAGGAATTTTTTGTTTTGAGGAAAAAGGGATAATTGTAAACTAATTTCCGAATGACAATAGCGAATGGATAGTTACTTAACTGGCATCAATAGTTCAAGTCAATTACAAGTACTAATTCTACACACAAAGGCTTTTTTTTTTTCTACACACAAAGGCTACAATCTTTAGAAACATAACAATTATTTTGCGTTTGCTAAAAGTTGTCCCTTCCCACTCTCATGCCTTATACAAAGCAATAGTCTTAGTATACCAATCTCTCTCTTTGCGTACTCAATACTCATGCGAACATGTGTATGTGCATGTGTACGGGCCAGCAGGCATAAAAGGGTAAAAGAGAGAGGCTAGTGTGTTTATAAATAAACTAGGAAACCATGCTGTGCAAGGCACAGCTTGGGCCCACCTGAAATGTTGTTTAAAATATATATAGAAAAATAGCAGCAATATAAGAATTAAATATATGGCAAATATAGTTTCAACATGATAGCGCTTTTGTTTAGCATTGTTAATTCGAAACATTAGCCCAAAAATAAGATAGTCCTAAGTTAAAAATTAACTAAAAAAATAAAGCATGAATTTTTTTTTTTGTAAAATTAATTCTAACAAATACATATACCTTCACATGTCCTATTTGAAACTATATATAGCAATGAAAACTGTGTCGATATTTCGGTTAGAAAAAAATAACTCATTCACTCGCAACTTAGAGTCTAAAAAGTATCATTTAACATATAATGTCCCCAACTGAAAAGTATAAATGGGAATACATTGACCTCATTTAGAAAGAAAATTAACAATATGAGTTATGTTAGCAAATTCGTCTCGTTTAGAAAAAGAAAAATGAAAGAGAAAGGTTTAAAGCATGGGAACAGTTAGAGAGATAAAGGGTGGAAAGGAATGAAGGACGAAACAGTGGTACATTAAGATTTGTGTAGGTTTTTTTCATCGTAAAAATGGAAAGAGAAAATAAGGAAAAAATTTTTTTTAAAAAAAATTAAATCACCTTCCTCAAAAAGAGTATGCCACTTGTCAAAAAGAAGAGGAGCCATGTGGCAACCATTGGGACTGCTACAGTAACTTCCCTTCTCTTTTTATTATACTTGAGGGATGTGTGTGTATGTGTGAATGCGCATGCGAGCAAGCATAAAAGGGTAAAATTCAATATTTTGCTCCAAAGTCCACACAAGACCAAATAATACATTTTCTCCTCACTAATTCAATTGGATCAATAACTATAGGAAACCCTCAATTGTTTTGAACGCCATGTAATCCCACAAATAGATGCCATCATGTGGATGTCAACACATGAAAAACTATGTTTTTAGACTCGGACTGAGTATCAACTCGGTCGAATTCAAGAGTCAGGGGTTAATGGGTTCGATGGGGGTTAAATCTGATAACATCATAAATAAAAATTATTTAAAAATTTAAATATTGTATGTAAAATACTTAAGCACATGTTAATATTAATAAATGTATATTCATATATATTTGATGTTTCAAATATATTTAACAGGAAAATACAAAGAAATTAGAATGATCAAGTAGTAATTTATATTATTTAATGAACATTAACAAGTTTAGAATTAAAATTATGGACTTAATTGAAAAATAACACCAAACTTTAGGACAATATTTATAAAGTATGAAATATTTGAGGTATATTAATAATTTTTAACAACCTAGGGGTCAAAACATAATACTAAAAATGCTTTAACTTTTTCAAAAAAAAAAAAAAAAAACTTTGACACCAATAGATTCTTCCAGTTTTCTGGTCAAACTCAGTCAAATCCGATTTTTGACTTGATTTGACCGAATTTCTATCTATTCGATTTTTTTGGATAACTCAGACTAGACACTTGGCCGATTTTCGGTTCGATCGATCGAACCAACAGGTCCGGTCCAAGTTTAAAGACATAGATGAAAAACACACGAAGAGATAATGCTCTTAGAAGTGATACTTTAAAGGTCTAGCTCATTTGGTCCATGGACTGGATGAGGTTGGACGAGTGTATTCGGAATATATCATAATAGGGCTTCGTTGCATTTTGGGCTATATTAAACTAAGATTGGGAACTGAGATTGTCTTTTCATATTGCCAGTCCAAGTTTAAAGATATAGATGAAAAACACACGAAGAGATAATGGTCTTAGAAGTGATACTTCAAAGGTCTAGCTCATTTGGTCCATGGACTGGATGAGGTTGGACAAGTGTATTAGAAATATATCATAATAGGGCTTCGTTGCATTTTGGGCTAAATTAAACTAAGATTGGGAACTGAAATTGTCTTTTCGTATTGCCACATAGATGGAATATTCAAGTTGAATGTCATTACCCTCAAAAAAAAAAGAAAAGTTGAATGAATCATTGGACATCATTTTAGTGATTTTAATAATGGCTTAAGTCAAAAGACATGTAGTATGCTGACTTGGCAAGAGTTTTTTTTTTAATCTCTTCTATTTTTTTTGTTTGTGAGTGGAAACCCTCGCTATCACAAATTGTTACATAGACCCTGCCACTTAGACAGACCTTAGGCAGGTATCCCTCCCAAGTGCAATGGAGGTGGCTAGGCTTGTCAACGGGTCGGGGTTCTGATCGAAACTGAAAATTCTGAACCCAACCCGTTTTTATGTAGTAAATCCAAACCCGACCTGTATACCCAACGGGTCTTGATCTTAGAGTTTTGGAATAAGGTTCGACGGGCTGTGGGTCGAATCTAGGTCTATTCGGAAAAAAAAAATCCAAATTTAAACATTTCAAAATTAAATCCAAAACCAATCATAAATCCATCTCCAAAATTAAACAAATCAAATTACAAAACTAAATCACAAATAACACAATAGTCAATACAAAACTAACCACAAATCAATCTACAAAATCATTACTAAATTATTAATTTGGTAAAAGAATGTATTTAGAAATATTTATATTTTATAATTATTAATATATTGTTTGGGTCTGGGTCGGAATCCTATATTCCGTATCCAACCTATTTTTTGTTAGAGTAAACAGATCCGGGTATCAGAATTATTTCTCAACCCATATTCGGAAAAAATTATCGGGTCTGAGCCGAGTTCGGATCCAAACCCGACCCATTGACACCCCTAGAGGTGGCCAACCTAGGCCATGGGCCTTTTCTATCACCCATTGGCCCCATTTAGATAAGTAGGGGAAGACTTTTTTTTTTTTTTTTGATAATAGGGCACAAATAAGAAAACAAAAGCAATTTTAACACATATAAAAGTATGTGGGAAGAGAAGGAGAATAAATATACAAACAAACATTTAACTATTTATTAACTCAAAACTCAATCATAGCAATATCAAATTGTAACTTTTCGCTTACAACAACTTACAAATCTAAACTATGAGACTTTCCCTCAAAATTACTCTCAAAACTCGATTCAATTTTTCAAGTAATAATTGACGGGTATTTTACATATGTGCAAGCTAAAAAATACCGAATTACACCCGTTCACTGCAATTATACAGATCAACTAGTAGTTTAGGGTATATATCGGGTCGATCCCACAGGGAAGAGTGAACAATTACCGGTATTACTAAAGCTTCTCTATTATTTAGACTATCAATGAATTATAACAAATTTAATCTACTGAAATTATACAAAATAACAAATAAAAGCTCCTTAGGTTGTGGTATCCCCAACTACTCATGCAAGTGCTATATTTGGATCATTAATTACTACATCTAGTGCTAATTATGGTGTAATTTCCTTATGCATTTGATTCCTACTTTCGTAGTGAATCAATTATACTTATAAACTAATCCATACCTATTCTCATGGTTATGAAATTAGTTACAAGTTCATTTCTTCAATGAAATTACATGAATGAATCACTAAAAACCACATAGGTGCACCTCTACTCTCGTGAGTGTACTCCCTATGTTTAGCACTTCTTGAACTAATGTTAAATCTCAATTTTCATTGCAGAAATAACACCTTAGATAATCACAATTAATGGTACCAGATTAATCATGATTTAAAGAGCTAAAGTGCTAAATAACTTGCTCTAATCATAGCAGTTAAATAGCCAAATGATAAACACTAACAATCATAGAAAGTTCAACCAAACCCAAGGCATAAACTTTAGAAACACATAATAGACATAAATTCCAGAACTTGCATATTAACTAAATTTGGAATCAAGTACAAAAGATAAAGAGTTGGAAAGGAATGTAACCCATGTCACTTGAGCTCATCACCTTGCCTTCTTCATCTCCATCTTAATCCTAGTCTAGCAATATACAAGAATGGATGAACTACACTAGCTAAACTATCCTACACAAAGGAAATGGAAGAACTACATTTCTGCACTCTTCAAGCTTCTCCCGTATGATTTTCTATGTCCTGGTTGCTCCCTATATAAAATTGCTCCAAAAGCTCCTTTTCCATTGGTCCAAATTTGCTGCATTTGATTTCCAAATCTGAAATTGTTAAGATAGTCAATAGCCATTGTTTTTTGACTTGAAAATATGCCAACTTTCTTGCCCTTTTGTCTTCTAAAGCATGTGCACCGAATTCTCTTGCAACTTATAGCTGGAAAGTAGTCAGAGCACAAGAGAATTGACTAAGCAAAATTGCAGAATTGCGGCCAGAAAACGCGCCTACACAAAACGCGGTTACAAGTCACGTTTTGTGTACTCGCGTATTCACTTTGTCCTTACTTCAACTGCAATTTTCTCTATCATAAAGGCTGAACTGGCTTTTGTGAAAAACATCAAAGTTGTAGCCCTTTGAGTTAGCTTTCCAATGCTCTAAAAATCATCCAGATCGGAGCTTTTTAGCCTGAGATATGACCAAAATACTAAAGACTGGTCAGAACTCTGTTTTCCACTTTGGACAGCTGAGTTGAATTTCGGTATTTCAACTTTTGGACTATGAAAACGGCTGAATTGGACTTTGATGTCTTCATACCAAATGTAGATATATCTCTTAGCTTCAAAATGGTACTAAGATCACCTTGATCCGATCAGTGTAGCTCCATATATAGTCAAAATACCAAAACGTGTCAGAGTTGTCAAAACCTGACTTTTCTTGATTCAAATTGCATTTTTCCTTTTTACACTTCATATTTTATTTTCACCACTTTAATCCATCTTCAATCATCCAAATATCTTCTCAATGCACTTCATTTGATGATTGAATCATTAAACCTACAAAATATGAAGTTTTTCCCATAAAAATCCATAAAATGCAATGTTTAGCCATTTTAACATAAAATGTAGTTTTTTACCAAAACCTTAGTTATTTTAGTTATTAAACTAAATAATCAAACCAAAATTAACTAATAAAACACACTAAAAATACGTAAAATATACTCTTATCAAATACCCCCACACTTGAACCATTGCTTGTCCTCAAGCAATAAGAAATACAAACCGACAATGATCCAAAATTTGAAAATAAGCATATGTAGCATTTCAACTTCATTTCCTCAAAACAGAGTAAATAACCATTATGCAATTATTCAATTAAGTTCAAGTACTCATAATATCAAGTAAAGGAGAGCCAATTATACCATCATTATAACAAATTCAAATCGATTTTTCATCCTTACCTGATTTCACAAGCAAGCAACTCATATGGTCAATAATAATGCTTCCTAAACTCATGATCATCTTTTAATTCTGTTTAAAAAGATATTTATTAATATTACATATCTAAATATTACTTAAGACGTGAGAATGCCTTTTGACGCGAGAATCGACATTTTTAGATGAAGATCACCGGTTACTCAACACTTCACATACTCAAGTTGCTTTGCATACTCTTAATTCAAGTACCGTTTTACGCGAAAGTCGACATTTGTAGATGAAGACTCCCGGTTACTAAGTACAAGAATCATTGGAGTAGAATAGATCTTTTTTTTCTTCTTTTTTTTCATTTATTTATTTATTTTTTTTTTAAGTAAAGATAATAACATTCCCTCGAAAGCATAATCATGAGAAGAGTATTGCAATTATTGACCATATTTATCACTTAACTTATAAAATCCAATAAAGAGAAGAAATTTCATCAAATATGCAAAAAAATATATGCATAATTTTCTCCACTTTAAAAGATATACTTTCCTACAAATGCAAAAATTATAATCACATAATAGTCATTTCCAAATTAAATGAGAAAAGAAGTGCTTAAACCACATATATTTATCTCAAATGTAGAAGGAATTTGAACTACTAATGGTATGGAACTTTGTTACCCCTTTGGATGAAATTTAAAATTTAAAATTTTTGGGGCAAATTTGCAATTTTGGACAAGATTTTGGAAAAATTTTGAATTTTAACACAAGTCCAATATTTGCAACTAATAAGTCAATCACATACAATATATATAATCTCAATTCTCCCCCCACACTTAACATACACATTGTCCTCAATGTGTAAAAAGGAAAATCAAGATAAAGAAAGTAATACTCCCCTATGATGTGATTGAATATGAAGCTTCAAGGTACGTTGTTCGCTTGTCATCATCGCTTCATGAGTTCCATTTGATAACCATTAGTGATATAAACCTACAAATGGAAAATGAGAAACAAAAGTGATAACAAAGGCTCAAGACATCAAAACGGCGATCCGTAACTTCAAGCCCTTGTTTTGGTGATGTACCTATAAAAAAATACACAATAAGAAACTCAAGGTACAAGAAAATATATGAGGAAAAGAAGAAAAAAGAGAATCAAGGAATGTGCATTTTTTTTTTTTGCTCCGAAAACGCGACTCATCAAAACGCGCCATCAAGCCGCGTTTTGTGAAGTCGCGTTTCTTCACATATCTTGCAGGATCTAAAACGCGACTGTGTTATAAAACGCGACTTGGAGTCGCGTATTTAAAGTCGCGTTTTCAATTTTTGATCAGGCTGTAAAACGCGACTTGGTAGAAAACGCGACTTCCTGTCGCGTTTTGAAGGCGCGTTTTCTTCAGTATAGGCGCAGAATTGAAAACGCGATTATGGAAAACGCGATTCTAAGGCGCGTTTTCAGCCAAAATGCGTTTTCTTCTGCGAAATTTTTGCAGAAAGCCAACTTTGAAAAATTACAAATGATACCCCAATCACTCAAAATGCATCATAGATCATTTGTTTGTTAAAATACTCAATACATGCACATGTAAAATGATCAAAATATGCATTTTAACCCCTTCTAACAAATCAAAAACAACAATTACTCAAATTGAGGGGTTGAGTTCCTTGATCAAATTTCGCCTTTTTCACCTCATTTGGTCACTTTTGCTTCCATTTCCAATACCTACAAATGAAAAATAACAAAATAACTCAAACACATATTTTAAACATAAAATCACACGAAAATAACATAAATAACCAAAACATTGGGTTGCCTCCCAATAAGCGCTTTTTTAAAGTCAATAGCTTGACTATTTCACCTCATTTTTCAAGGAGGTTTTGTTAACGAATAATCCACCATTTTATGCCTTGGTGGATCATTGTAAGGTGACTTAATAGAAAAAGCCACATGATCTAATGATATGAGAGATGGAAGTGACTTACATATTCCAAGTGTTTCATAGATATTACCTTGAATATGCACCACTTGAGAACTTACCAACAGGGATGCCATGAGAGTATCTTGGGCAGCAATACCCTTAGAACCTATACTTTCAATGCACTCCTCAAGAGGGGTGAAAAATGAGTCATTAAAACTCACCTCTTGAGGCTCAAAGTTAGTTCCAAAGATATTATCATGTGAAATGGATATTTGCTCATTGAAACACAATTGAGATTCATCATTTTCATCAAAATGTAACCCATTTTCACATTCAACATTCCCACCATTCATGCTAGGATCATTTTGCAAATTATTAGAAGAAATAACTTCACACAATACATGTAATTGATCTTGTATTCTACCAAAGTGAGAAGCCAATTCATCTATCATTTCCTCAATCCTATCAAAACGGTCGAAAGTCACATTAGCTAATTTTTCTATAGCTAACTCCCAAGATGGCTTAGAATCATTAGCTACCATTTCAATTGCCAACTCCCAAGATGGTTTTGATTCATATTGGACACATTCAGGTTGGTAATTATAAAAATATGAAGAATCACTATAAGTACCATGATTATTATTATTATTATTATTTTTTGTTTTAGTTTGTGTCTTGGAATCTATCCTTCTTAACTGATCTTACTTTTGAGATTGTTTAAAAGTAATTTTAGATAATGAGGAGGGTAGGTGAATTGGGAGGACAAAGCTTGAGAAATGAAAGATTGGCAATGGATGGTTACCAAGTGCGAAACTCCTTCAACAGAGGTAACCAAGAAATTACTGAAGGTATGTCTTTTGAAGATGGTGGCTTGACCAAACCTTATGAGGTCATCCCTTAGGTAAACAACCTTATGAGGTCATCGCTTAGGTAAATAACCTTATGAGGTCATCGCTTAGGTAATTAAAGCAAGACTATGGACCATTAAGCCCTTATTACAAACGACTTAACTAAAATAGCAAATGTGACTAGATGGGCAGACGACTTGAGCTTATAAAGCGTGCCCACACCTTATAATGACTTTGCTATGGTGAATCGATTAAATGGCAGAAGACGTATCCTTATAAAGCGTGTCTGTGCCTTATAATGTCTTTGCTGTGGTGAAGCTGAATGAACTGCTCGATCTCGTGTAACCAGTCCTAGTGGGACTTGAACCTTATCTGATGGCATAGCTTGACTCGTATCATTCCCCTTCTCTTGAAAGCAATTTGCCCACAAATTGAAGCATGAATGATGATAAGAAGAGTTACATGCCGTCGAGTCAATTTTGTTATGATTACCACAATTTTCATCCAATGCATAAACCACTTGCTAAGCTGGAAAGTAAACATTGTTGAACCTTGAATCTCACGAACCAGTTTCAATGTATGCCCAACTTGATCGCTTGTGATCATGAGGTAAGGATCCTCAAAGTGATGCGATGTAGATCCTATGAAATCATAATCCGGCTCGAACACACTTGCAAGGTACCAAGGCGGATTTGGTGATGTTGGAGCTTCATGTGGACTAAGAGCAAGACGAAAATCATAATGGTCATTGAGGTACGTGTTCTTTAAACGAACCCTTGGTACACAACGATCCCTAAGATGTGGAGTGTTCCCTTCAAGACGAGCTCGAATCAACTCCCCTTTGGTGTGGACTGATTTGAGTTGACATTGTTCCATGAACGGATACCAACGGGGTTTAACTCTTGGAGTGCCAACTCCATGGAGGCTTGCAAAGTCTACAATTGATTTTGGAATGGAACACACCAAGATCAACTCAACTTGCCTTTGCTTGATCTGTATAAAAGTAGAAACACTAAACAAAGCGAAGGTAAGTTCGTTAGGAAAATAATAGGCCTTTACCGGGTTGCTCAAGATCAGCCCACTTTCTCTCTTTTCTTCCTTTTTACCACCCATCTCATTAGATTTTTCTATCTCTTTTTCTAGTTCAACAGCTGACCCTTTCATCTCATTACTTTCAACTCCCTCGGGTTTTACCTCTTCAGGCACAATTCCCTCATCTAGCTTTTTCTCCATTCTATAACGCTCAAGCTCACTTTTCATGCATGCTAGATCAATACAAAGTTGGTCATAAGTAAGTGATACAAGTGCAAGACGACGACTATTAAATAAGAAGGAATACTTATTAGTATGTCCGTCATATTTAATTTCTCGCCTCGACATCCATGCTTTGCCCAACAACACATGTGTCACTTGAATTGGGACTACATCACACAACACCTCATCCACATATTTGCCAATTTGAATAGGTACAAGCGTGTGTTTAGTAACCCAAACATCACCATGAGCACTCGACAACTTATACGGTTGAAGATGATCAATGGTTGGAAGATTTAATTTGTGAACCATGATAGCGCTTGCAAGATTGACTTCACAACTCCTATCAATGGCCAAGCTGCATGTTTTATCTTTGACACCACAACGAGTATAAAACCAACAATGCAACTGAGATTTGACGATGTCCAACTGCTCATTTACACCACGTAATGCCACTTCTTCGACTCCCTTAGGATCAGGAAGAAGATGTTGTAAGCTAGCTTTTAAATGCCTCGTATTCGCCATGATGTATTGAGGAAACCTGCAAAAATTTAGTGAAACAAAAGATATTTTTCCTTACCACACAAGCTCACATGTTTACACTCGTCACTCGTGTATCACTCAAGTGTTTAAAACACTCTAATGTTCTCAAGGTTCTGCTTGCTTCCTTGAAGAAAGTAGAAAATTTCCCTGAAAAGTTCAACTAGCTTCGCACAAGAATCTACTCAAATGTGGCTCGTTATAAGCTGGAAATTTGAGGAGGTATAAGACAAAAATGACTCAAAAGAACTGGAAAAAATAATCTGCTGGAATTTGTTGGAAAAAAATGCGCAGATGCACGACAAAAGGACTACTAGTTATGCAACACAAAAACTAGCTATACAAGAGCTGGAAATTTGGACACTACTCTGGCTGGAAATTACTGGAAAAAATAATCAGAACAACTGATTCAAGAAAGCTATAAAGATTTGACTCAATAACAACTGCCTAAAGAGTGCACCAACACTTGCTCTTGTTGCAGCAATTTAGGAAATAATGGATAGTGGAAATTTTTGGATTATTCCGGAACTAATCCCCTTTTCCTATCCCAAAAAGGATTTAACAGGCTGTAAAAACGAAATTGAAGTAAATCTGGACAGCCTTATTCAAGTTGGACTAAACTAATCAAATCCAACTTGGAATTGGAGTAGGGTTGGTGGTTGTTTTGGTGCTCTTCTTTTTTTTTTGATGGTCAGCTTTTAGGAAGGCATTTATCACAATCAATGGTCAAATTTGGAAGCTTTCAAGAGTCAAATTTCGTGGCAATTCTGGAGGCTTTCAAGAGTCAAATTTTGTGGCTTAAATGTTCTTGATCAAGAAAGAAGATTGTTGTGGTGATCAATAAAGAAGATTGATCAAGAAAGAAAGAACGACAAGGATTTTGGCTGCTGGAATTTTGCAGCCTTGTTGTTTACCAAAATTTGGTTCCCAAAACCCAGAAACTTCAAGATTCTTTCAAGAATTCAAGATGTTAATTTCTAGAATTCAAGACACACGAAATTGAAGATGATTTCCTCCCAAAACAATCCAAGATTTCACGATTTGATCAAGACAGATTTTGGTTGGCTTCAAGAATCCCAACTAAAGTTCCAAGAACTTCAAGATTGTGGTTTTAAACAATCAAGAACTTCAAGAAACCCAAGTTTTGATCAAGACAGATTTTCAAGAATTTTGTAAGGTCAGCCAGCTATATTTTTTTTTTTCGGATGAACAGTAACCTCGGATGATCAAATAGAACAAAAGACTGGAATTAAATGGATATAACAGGATAGAAACAAGACACAAACACAAACAAAGAATCTAGAATAAGACACAAAAGAAAGGCTGGACCAAACAAGGCTAACCACAGCAATTAACAACAACTAGACGCAAGTTTATGATGCAACAAATCTGGAAAAATAACGCAAGAACACGATGCAACAAATCTGGAAATTGCGGATAGCAAACTTAGAACATGAAAACAGAATTTTGGACAACTTGACTCGAAAGGAAATAAATAAAGGGATATAACGTGATACCTCTTAACTAGCTCTGATACCAACTGATACGAACGTCGCCAACCTTGTGACGAAACCCGTAAAAGATTAGATTCAGGATCGACAAGAGGACACCAAGTTTGGAGCGGATGACCTCAACCCGTTAATCACGTGGTTAACGAACCTTGGTATAATGGTAGAAGACGCCACAACCTAGTGCGATTCTAGATTGATAAGTCACGAACACCTAGAGAAATTCTAAGGTATTCAAGAAGCCTTGGAGAAACCAAGAAAACTCTCAAAATCTGATTTATTGATTGAATGCCTAAAACCATTGGAAGTGTGGGCTATTTATAGCCTTACATAGAGATGAACAACTAAATGTGGAACTAGTCTAGAGTTGTGGTCTTGACTAAGACTAACAATTGTAGGCTTGACTATTTCCATAAGACTAAGAATTGTGGGCTTGACCAAACCTTATGAGGTCATCCCTTAGGTAAACAACCTTATGAGGTCATCGCTTAGGTAAATAACCTTATGAGGTCATCGCTTAGGTAATTAAAGCAAGACTATGGACCATTAAGCCCTTATTACAAACGACTTAACTAAAATAGCAAATGTGACTAGATGGGCAGACGACTTGAGCTTATAAAGCGTGCCCACACCTTATAATGACTTTGCTATGGTGAATCGATTAAATGGCAGAAGACGTATCCTTATAAAGCGTGTCTGTGCCTTATAACGTCTTTGCTGTGGTGAAGCTGAATGAACTGCTCGATCTCGTGTAACCAGTCCTAGTGGGACTTGAACCTTATCTGATGGCATAGCTTGACTCGTATCACAATGTGATTTCACTGCTTTATATTTTCGTGGTGGTCCAGATTTTCGATTCTCATTGAAGTAGTCAATAACTCGTTTCCAAAAACTCTCTTCATTTTGAGAGTTACCCACAATGCTGCAATTTGAAATTGTGAGCCAAGCACTTGCAAGTAATTTGTCATCATCCACACTCCATGGAACACATTTACCGTCAAGTCAAAGATTTATATTTTCTACCTCACGTTGTGTTGAATACTACCTTGACTCCGTTGATCTTGTTGACCGGTGACCGGGAGTTGTTGAGCCTCCACAACCCATATCAAGGTTATAATACCTTGGTGTATAGTGATTTCCCGTTGAAGGATTAAAATAATTAGGTGACGGATACATGGGAATTTGATATGGAAAATGTGGTGGATTTTGGAAATTTGATGGATGATTGGAATTGGGTAAATTTGGAATTGGAAATGGATAATTTGGCAAATTTGGATAATTTTGAAAATTTTGGTGGTTTTGATTTTGTGAAGAGGATGAATTTTCTATATTTGAACTATTTAACATATTTCTAAAACTACTAAGATTCTCATCCATAATGATAAAATACTGAAATTTATCAAATTATGTAAATAGATTGAAAATATTGAATAAGGGAGTAGGAGAGATAATGGAGTAGAAGATTGTGAGGTGAAATAAAAAAATTACTTTGTGTATTTATAGGAAGTAAAATAAATTATCCGTTGCTAAATATAGCCGTTGTAAAAAAAGGCCGTTGTAAAATGGCTGGCTCCAAAAATGACCATTGTAAAATGTTTCAAAAAATGACCAAGTAAAAGGCTGTCTCATTTCAAAAAAATGTCTTATCTTGGCTATTTGGACGTTTGCTGGTGTTGTAATGCCGTTTGGACCCCACAACATCTTCCATGACGCACATCATTAGTATTGTGCGTGTAATCTCCATGACACGGCTCCAATGGGAGACCGTGTCATGAAGCGGTGTAATGGGAGGCATTATACCCCATTATACATTGCTGTGGATGCTCTTATGAATGGGAGACGTGTCATGGAGCGGTGTAATGGGAGGCATTATACCCCCATTATACATTGCTGTGGATACTCTTATGATACACCAGATTCGTCTCGATTATTGATAAAGTGAATAGATCTGTCATTTCTTGAGCTGCCAGAGTCGTCTCGGATATTGATAAAGTGAATATATCCGTCATTTCCTGAGCTGCCAGCATAAGTCGTCGTTCAAATTCAACAGAGGTAAACAGTTATTCTAAAACTTTATGGTATGTGCCTAGGAATACCTCAAAATACTGGGATTGTTTATTATTAAGTATGAATGTCTTATCTTTCTTGCAGTTGATAATGCATTTTCATTCACAATGATTATCAGCAAATCTAGATTGAAATTGATTCCTAAGGGGTTGTCTGGATGCCATAGCAAGACTTATTCTCTGCGGGAAATTTCTAAGCTTGTATATTAATCTAATGTAACTCGAAATCTTGAATCATTGAGATTTCAGTGCTTTCCACATTTTTAAGGAACCAAAAGCAGTGAATGTTTGATTTGGCGGTTACTAAGATTGGAGATAACTGATACAGTAAATAGTTTAGGAACCTAAAATTTGATAGAATAGGATGCGTTCGCATTGAATCTTGCATTTATGATTAAGACCGAAAGGAAAGTTTTACTGCGTTTTATGAAACTTGTACTAGGAAAGTTTTTGTGTACTTTATGAAACTTGAACTTGTCCAACAAACTGCTAAGAGTAGAAGTGGTACTTTTATACAGTAACAGGTGTGTTATGAATCCGGGTTCACAAGACGCTTCACAACCTATCCAGGGGACCATCTATACATTAAGGGCGGTGGTAAAGAAACACCAAATCAAAGAAAAGGTACAAAGAAACCAATCAAGGCAAGGAAACAAGTGAATACAGGGAAAAAAAAAAGAGTTATATCCACTGGATTAGATGACTAACTAGCCACAGAAACCTGTGGACCCAAGTATGGAATCAGATCCATCTCTGAGTCATTTGGCAAATCAATCTCCTCCAACCACCCATAGCACTCATCTTGTTTTGCCTCTTTAACTTCTACATCTACATCCAGTGAAAGCATATAATCAATATGGCAGCTAAAAACACAACAAAATGAGAAGAAGATCGACTGTAAAACTAATGTTGAATGTCAAATTAAGCTCAGAATGTCCAATGTAATCTCATGATAGCATGGACACTCTGCCTCACTTCAAAACTTAACTGGTTTAGTGGCTAAGAAACTCCAAGTTGAAGAAATGACAATATTCCCCAACATTTCAAGTAAAATACTCCTCAATATAATCGTAACAACGATTCCCTGAACTACAAGTGTTAATGCAGGCTGATTCTTTTGAAGAAATAGGAAAAATCCATGCAATTATAGCAAATATTCAAGTTCTTTTTTCTTGTTGACAGCGTACCTTCTCAATTATAACAAAAATTCAACCATGCTTTGACTATATATTTCCTCTTCACATTTAATCTTTTCCAAATTCCAATTGCTTTGATAAGTTCACTACAAACTTTCTGAAGGCTTAATCTCCCATTGGCTATCACAAGGCAAATTGTATAGCCTCCAGGGGAAAACTGTGGAAGTTCTATTCATAACAATCTTATACTGCAAATTTAACCAGTGTATGATCAATAAAAAGTTTTTCCACTTCAATCTCCAGAACAGTTAGCCCAAAAAACAAAAAAGATGTGGAGCGAAAGATCTCCAACAATGGCATCAGGAGAAGGCAAAAGTATTTAAATAAAAGGGCTACTTAGCATAAAGTAATATAGCTCTTGCAATTACTTTTTTTCTTTCACACATGGATGAAATTAATTCAAGAAAGTTCACCATACTGAATTAACAAATACAATAACGAAACTTGTACAGGGAGAACAAAAGGCTTACCTAGCGTAGCATCATAGGGACTATCCTTGTAATATGAGCAGTCACGGCCATCATCTTTTGAGTAGGGAGGTCCAAGCACATCAAGTACTGCACAAGGTGTTATTGCTGTAAATTCATGAATATTGCCTCCCGATGTAGGATATAGCACAGAAGTGTCACATGGAGCTGTAAAGATCCTATTCGCTCTCAGTCGTGCCAATCTCTTCACTGAAATAATCATCTTTATTTGTCAGAGAAAGTTGATAAATTATGAACCAATATATGTAGGTTATAGAGTGGAAGGAATGAAGAGAGTTGGATACATCGATACATGGATGGATAAATGTAGAGAGACAGACAGAGAGACACCAACCACATACATTTAGGATCTGATTCATGGTTATCTGAACTTGAATTATCAAGCCAATCATAAGATTTAATGTGCATCGACCCCAGTAAAAGCTTGCTGAAAACAGTCATTCCTGGGTGATTGTGAAGCGGTATGACTGAATTTGCTGGAAGAAAGAAGATGCACAACTGCAGAAAGCAATTCACAAGGTTAATCAACCCAAGCTTGCCCTTGAGCTTCAAAATGATATGCCTATATATTGCAGTGTAGTTCAAAAGATGATTCAAGAATAACGGTCATTAACTTGCACTAGATCATGAACACTTGACTATGGATCACCAAAGAACTAAAGTTTGAAAAGAAGGCACCAGCTTTTTTACCCATTTCATTTGGATTCAAGTATCACAAATAATTCTGTAAAACAGAAATTCTAAAAGCACCTGTGCTTGCACAGCTATACAGTTCAAGTTATTGACTCGATACAAAATGCTCGAAAGCACTCAGATAAATATCAAACTCTGAATTATTTACTGCCTTGTTTTGAATAATTATGCAGTAATCCCATGCCAAGAACTTTTGTCCACACACTAGAGAGCAAATAATGACTTTATGACAATGCTTGGTGCATAAATACATCAAACTTGTGTTCACTAAAATCATGCACTCATCACTTGCTCATCAAATTTAACAAAAGCACAAATAAACAGAGGCAGTCTTACCGAGAACTTCTTGCATTGGTGAATTGTTGCATATGCTACTCGTTCATGGGCCTTCACATCAGTGTTGGGCTTAAAGAAATGGAGATCACTACTTAGCCCAACGTCCTGTGGCGTCATTTGATCTAGATTGTAGCAACAGGTTCAGCAAATAATAAAATAGCACTAAATATGTAGCTTAAGATTGACTTAGGGACATGAAATATAGAGAAGGACATATCTACATATATAAACATACATAAACATGTATATCTCCAAGAATTTTGCAATCTCAAAGACAAAATCTAAAGAAGAATAAAAGTACTCAAGATCCATGTTTCCTCTCAATTCATATTCTTATAATGCTACAAGGCTCCTTAGGAATAGTAACAACTATGCCTATAAGTACTTTACATTGTGTTCACAGGGTCAGCCAAGTTAATGTTCAGAACGTCCATGTCTTAATTGTGTTGACAAAGTTCATGTTTGCTAATTACCACTGCTCATTAACAAAGCTCACAAACGTGTGATTCACGTTTTACACATTCTGCTCAATGATCAAGTCGGTGCATCAGTGGAAAGCACAAAATTCATGTAATCCAATCATGCTGCCATTAGTTGAGATCAATGACACTTTTTGTTAACTAAAATGAATATTATTTAACTCTTTTATATTGAGTTAGAGCATGTATAATACCTTTTATCTCATTTAATGGGCTTATATGTTGTCAGCATAACTTGACAGTTTGTTCATAAGGTCAAATTCATGTAACAGAGATAGAGCAATATATGACTAGGATTTGTTCAAGTTTCTTTTGCGTGTTCACTATTTATTTAGTTTTCTAAAGCTACAGAATGCAGCACATTTAGATCCAGCAACTAGTAAGCAATTATGTACACAACTAATGAAGCAAAACTTTCAAATCCTCATCCAGATTTTAACTGAATTTGATAGTCTATAATCTGCTACAAGTTTGCAATAAAACATGCATTAATTAAATCATTTCTTTCATTCGAAAGATACTGAAAGAATGAAGTTCAGTTATCACAATACCAAAAAAATAAAAGTGCTCTTTAGGATCAAATAAATAACGTAAAGAACAAAATCGGTTAGACTATTTGTGATCACTTAACATATTTAAGAAGTCCCCCTTGCACTTTGACAATTTCCCTTCCAAAAAAACAGAAATAGTCCACGGCAAAATCCAACGCAATGTGGTTTACAAAAAACTAAAGTGAATACAACATTATTTGTAAAGTTTCAAGTCACAATTCCAATCCCTCATAGCAATCTAAAATAAATCAAGAATTCTATACCTCATACTATATGTCATTATTTACAATCCCTAAAGAAAGCGTATTTATTTGTCAACTGCAATGTTTTGAACCCAACTTTCAACTGCGCAAATCTTTCAGGCAAATATTCTGAAATTATCCAAAAAAATCTGACAGAATCATCTTCATAATTGATAATATCATTATTGAAGTTCCAAAAAATTACAATCTGTACACACATCCCTCCCCAGTAAACCACATTAGGCCTAACAGTTTTTTCCCCCCAGCTAAACACATATATTTTATTCTCCCTTTGCCAAAGTAACATGATTAGGACTGATAAGTGGCACAAAGAAAATCTTCATTCCTATTGAAGTCCATGATTTTGGATGAATCAGCCATCAATACAGAAACAAATTAAAAAACAGACAAGAAAAGAAAAACAGCTCAAACATTTCACCAATAGCAAGTTGAAGAAGCCAAAAACTAGGACCAAAGACAAGATTCCACTACCAGTATTGTCTAAGATGTAACATGCCAATTAAATCAGAACATTGATGATACAAAAAGCCAAAAAACCACTTCAATTCTGAAAAAGAACAAAACAAAACGAGAATGGCAGGACAAACGAATAGATCAAAGACTCACCAAGAATGTGGCAGAGCATTTGAACATCATTGGGTGAAGGCACGGTACCAGGACCTTTAAACACTTGCTGACACGATAAAAATAGCTGTTGGAGACCCAAAATCGGCCGCAATGACCTCCTTATAATTACCTTCCTCCTACTACTATTACTACATCTCTTCTTCCTTATGATCTTATCCTGTACCTTCCCAATCAAATCTCCCGGTTTTCTCACCAGCCCTGCGGCCTCTGCCTCCATGGTCATCTTATCTTCTTCCCCTCTTACAGAACTAGACTAACTCTAACCCTGTAAGGGGTATATATATTGACTGACTTCCTTTGTCAAATTCAAATCTGTTTGCAGATTTCAGGTGGGTGTTGGCTAAATATAAATGGGTCAGAATTAAATTAGCGTAAAACCGTAAGATTTTGGTGCATGGAATTGACAATAAGTGGAAGAAAAACGGTTGTAATATGTATACAAAGTATACGACTACAGGAATATGTATAGAAAGAGGTGGGAGAAAACCAGGGGCGGCCATGGGGGGAGTTTGAATGGCAAGAGTTGGAATGCGAAGTTTTATAATCATTTGTTTCGTGGAAAAAATTGACTAGAGAACAGGGGCAGTTTTCTTGATGTTTCCCGCCCGCAAGAATGAGGGAAACCAGCTGGTTGTGGTGTAACCTGACAAAGATTAACCGTCCACAGTTTTTCTTTCCATTTGGGGGAACAGAAGGGCGCGGATCACGTGCTCATACAGTGGTCATTTTGCCAATTTGGAATTCCATTCAGACAAATCAGTCTAAAATTGGTTTTTTATAGTAACTTAATGCTTCCATGCATACTCATATGGGCGTCAAAGGTATCACGACTTTTGCAAAATAACAACAGAAAAAATGAAAGTGAAAAACAAAAAATAAAATTCTCAACAACAAGGCACAACCTAATTAATAAGACGCTGCATCTATCATTAATAAGTCACGAGTTCAAGTAAGTGATTCGGGGAACTAGTGTTGGTCCTATTTAAAAAAGATAATTCTAGAAAAATAAAAACAAAAAAAATAAAAATAAAAATCGAAACAAAAAGTAAAAGGAAAAAGAATATATTCTTTTATACATGGACACATCTCCAACAAAAACATACCATAATTTTGTTGATGGAAATCCACAATCACCTTATACAATGATGTAAAAAAAAAAAAAGAAAGAGCTGGCATTATCAAAAAGTATTGAAAACGTGTTGATGATATAAGTAAAATATTATTTAAAAACATTTGTATCCAAACACACTTAACATTATTTGATCATTTATCTCTCCATAAGGATTAAGTTGATGGTGTGTAATTTTCAAGCAAAAATGCCAAATGTGCCCTTCAATTAAGAAAGAGTTTTTTTAACACTTCACTCCTAATTTTTAACACCTCTCTCACTTTATTCCCTAATGTTATCAACAAAAACCAAGAAAGCGAGAAACTACGAGGAAGAAATAAAAAATTTCTTTGAGAGAGTTAAAACCCAAAGCAATATACCATTGGAATCCTTACATCATGAGGAGTATTTTGTTGTTTAAATCTTCAAAAAAAAAAGGTAATAAAATTGACTTTGATTTAGAAACTTACATTTAGCCTGCATTTGCGATTTTCAAATTCATTCTTAATGGTTTAGCTATATGTGATTGTGGTATTTAATCATTATTAATGGATATATTGTTAATTTCTTAGTTAATTGTTGATATAGCTTCATATTTCCACTCATTATGAGCAGGGATATATATATATTATTATATACACTTTGATGGGCTTTCATGCTTATGCATATTTTGAAAATATATATAAAAAATTTTTGGAGGTGAAGTTGGCACTCCTGCTTTTTGCATAATTTTAATAGACAAAAGTTTTTTTTCAACTTAAATGAACATGTTAAAACACCTTAAATTTTATTAAAAAAATACACTATAATATTCATAAACACACATCCATTCCTCTTTTCTACCATCACTCTCCCTAACCATTTCCACTTTCATTGTTGCCGCTGCTACCTCGTCCACCTACCCCTACCCCTCTTTACCCCATTGTCCCCATCACCGGCCACCGCCATCCTTCTCTTCCCTCTCCTTCCCTTCCATTTCTTCTCCCATCATTCCCTGCCTTTGCCCCACCTCTCCCAACCCTAGCCCCCTCCCCTTCTTCTCCAACTCCCATTTGCCCTCTCCCTCTGTTCACAACCACATCTGGTCATCGAAAAGGAGAGGCATGAGTGGGAGGGTAAGCCCGAGTTGGAGAATGTTTGGTTGTGGGTGTGGTGGCAAGAGTGGGTGGCGGAGTTTTACAAATATTCTCCAAACATTTCAAATACACAGAAATTTTTGTAAAAATTTTATAGTAAAATTTAAAACAAAATTCTGAAAAACACACTATCCAAAGGAGCCTAGAGATTTTTCTAAAATTTTGGAAACAAAAAAATATAAATTTCAAAGATTGAGCCTCGTCCCCTCTCATCCATCCTTGTTTGAATATAGTATTTATGCCATTTCACGTGATTTTGGAAGAGAAGAGATACAAGTGAGGAAAAGTATGTAACAACAGCACATCGGTTTTTTTTTTTTTTTGGGAGCATAGGAGGAGAAAAATTTAAAAAGTAGGAGGGAAGAAGAGGAAATTGCAGCATATGGACCGTTGTGTAAGATGGGTTAGAAAACAAGTAACTAGAAGTTTGTTTGGATTGAGTATTATTTGAGATATTATTTGAAATGATTAATGTAATATTTTTTTTGATGTGATATACATGAGATAAGAAAATTATTGAAAAGATAAAAAAACACATTGAAAATCGTGTTTATAATGCAATCAAATAATTTTTTGCAAATAATCTCTCATCCAAAAAATTTAAGAATTAATTCTATAAAAATCACCTTCTACAAGATTAGAGAAATGTTAATACAGACTAAAATGACAGACGACGCATTAAACATTAAAGGAATAAAGTCATAAAAATCCATCTAAAATTGGTCTTTGCAGCCTTTTGTTTTCTTTTTTCTCTTTCGCTTTTCGTTTTCCTATTGAATATAGTACTAGCTTTGTGCAAACTTTCAATTGTCAAATTTAATAATAAATGCAAAATTATATAATTTTTACTTTTATATATGAGTAAATCTTATATACACTATCAGTATATATACTATTATGGTTGGATAAATGATACATGAGCAAAATTTGAATTTCAAATTCAAATTTTACACATGTGTCATATATCTAACGTAATAGTATATATACTGACAGTGTATACAAGATTAATCCTTGATTATATTTGCACACATATTTACTTATATTAATAACCCATCCTGCCTTTTTTTTAAACTATCATTGTTCACACTTTTGTTGATACGTGTGCGAACAGATAGTAGTTCTAGTAAAAGGATAGTAAACTGCATGCACCGAAACCATTACCCTTAAAGAACACAGTTTACATAATGCATCTTTGCCTTTCAGAATAAAAGGGGCAATTCTGGTGGCCAAAGTAGGGGCGAAAACCAATATATATATATATATATATATCAACGAAGACTAAATTAAGATTGATAAATCTTCAAGGAATCTTGCTTTGGATCTTTGGTGATTCAGCTGCTTCAGTACCTTCGTATGAATACGATTTTTTGTTAATTTAAAGGACATTAATTGGGCTTTGAAATGGCAAATTCTATATATACATACACATTTTGAATTAGCTCATAGGAAAATTAGTAGAGAAGTTAAATGTAGCTGATTTTTTCAGAAACGACAGGCAATCCATAGGTTTTCTACAAGTGTTGGAAGTTGTACAATGAAAGAGTTTGCACATCACTTTTTTTTTTTTTTTTTTTTTTTTATTTGTAGAATCACAAGGAATGTATAATGCCATTATAATGATTTACATATGTTGGTTCCATGTAACACGCAAAAAACAAGACTAAAATTTTGAGCATGTAACCCTCATCCATGATACATTGAACCTCGAGAGTGGAATCTCTCCCTCTGAGACCTGTGATTTGAATCTTTTCCACTGTTTCCATTAATTAAATCCCCAATGTTATATTTGGATAGAATATTATTTGAATTGATTATTGTAATATTTTTTTTATAATGTGATGAATGTAAAATAAAAAGAGAATTGTGATTATAAAATAGTAATTGAAAGTGTTTATGATACAAATAAAATATTATTTAAAAACAATATTTGTATCGAAATACACTTGTTTTGGCACTTATTTTTGTTCCAAAATTGTAAAAAGATTTTTCCATCCCTCTTACACAACAGTCCATATTCTGTGTTCTCCCGTCTCCCTCCCCACTTCTTAAATTCTATCTTTTCCCTGCTAGAAAAAAATGAAAAAATAATCCATATACAGCTGCTATTTACTTTTCCTTGGTTTTCTTCTCTTACCAACATCACGTGAAATTGCACAAATACTACATTGAAACAAGGATGGACGAAAGGGGGCGGGGCTCAGTCCTTGAAATTTATAATTTTTCTCCTTAAAATTTTCAAAATTAAAAAATATCTCCTTCATAAAATAAACTTCACCTCCACAAAATTTTTTAAAAATCTTTTTCTTGACTTCAAAGTATGCATGAGTGTGAAAGTCGGCCCTCACAATGTATTTTCTAATTCTGCCCCTATATTGAAATGATCTTTATAATGAGTGGAAAATGAAGCTCACAATTAACTTAGAAATTAACAATATATCCATTAACAATGATTAAATACCACAATCTAATATAGCTAAACCATTGAGAATGAATTTAAAAATTGCAAATGCAGGCTCAATGTGAGTTTCTAAATCAAAGTCAATTTTATTACCCATTTTTGAGGATTTAAACATCAAATGACTCCTCATGATGTAAGGATTCCATTGATATACTGCTTTTGGTTTTAAACTCATCCGATGAAATTTTCTATTTCTTCCTCGTAGTTTCTTGCTTTCTTGATTTTTGCTGATTAATAATAACATTAGGGGATAAAGTGACAAAGGCATTAAAAATTAAGAGTGAAGTGTCAAAAAACTCTTTCTTAATTGAAGGGCATATTTGGCTTTTTATTTGAAAATTCTACACAGTCAATTTTGATCATCAGGAGATAATTTGATCAAATAATAATGTTAGGTACTAAAATGATAGACACGTTAAACAATAAAAGGAAAAAAGTGATAAAAAAAAACCCATCTAAAATTGGACTTTACGGCCTTTGTTTTTTTTCTCTCTTGTTTTTGGCTTTTTGGTTGAATATAGTGCTAGCTTTGTGCAAACTTTCAAGTGTCGAATTTAATAATAAATGCCGAATTGTATCATATTTACTTTTATATTTTTGGACAAATAATTACTTATTTTAATAATCCATTCTGCCCTTTTTTAAAAAAAAAAAAAAAAAAACTATCAGTGTTCACGCTTTTATTGATACGCGCCGAGCAGATAGTAGTAGTACGATTAAAAGGATAAACAATCATTATCAGTGATCAATAGGTTTAAACTATGAACCAAGACTAAATTGAAATTGATAAATCTTCAATGAATCTTGCCTTGCACCTTTGGTGATTCAGCTGTTTCAGTACTTTCGTATGAATGCGATTTTTGGTCAAAAGAAATTACTAATTGGGCTTTGAAATGGCAAATTCTTTATATACGTGTGCATTTTGAATTAGTTCATGGGAAAATTAGCAGAAAAGTTAAATCTAAGCGGTTAAGGGCAAATGCTGACTTTTTCAGAAACGACCGGCAATCCATAGGATTCTACAAGTGTTGGAGGTTGTACAATGAAAGAGTTTGCACGGCACTTTTTCTTATTTGTAGAATCACAAGTCAAGTATAATGCCATTACAATGACTTACATGTCATGGTACTATGTAACACGCAAGAAATAAGAATAAAGTTTGAGCATATAATTCACATTTATAAAATTTTAAGGATTAATCTTTTCTACACTAACAATATATATAATTTCAATGTTGAATGAATGACAACTATTTAAAATTTGAATTTGAAATCCAATTTTTATACATGTGTCATGAATCTAATAGTGATAGTGTATATACTGTTAGTATATATAAGATTTACTCAAATTTTAAATCTCGAAATTGAAATCTCTTACTCTCTTACTCTCTTACTCTGAGAGTTGTGATTTGAATCTTTTCCACCTTCGAATTTTTTTTTTCAAATTTTGTATAGTTATCATTCATCCAACGCTAAAAGTGTATACACTGTCAGTGTATATAAGATTTACTCAAATTTTAAATCTCGAAATTGAAATTTCTTATTCTGAGGGTTGTGATTTGAATCTTTTCCACCTTTGATTTTTTTTTTTTTTTTGATAAATGAGGGTAGAACTATAATTACTAAATTTGTTGAAAATCATTCAGTACCAATTGCTTTACAAAATCTGAAAGAGGATGTCAAAGAGAATCAATCGAAGTTCCTGACGTAGCAAAATAAGTTAACTCACCAGTTGCTTTATTCGATTTTCCTTGGAATCCAATTAACTTTAGTAAAGACAAGAAGCTACCGTAGAAAGTCTAATATCATTAATGAATGGACCAACGGTTTTCCACCTTTGAATTAGTGGCTCATCAAGTACACAATAATAATATTTTGATTACTTAGAAATGTGACATATCATTTATTATCAAACAAACACATTATTAAATTTTTTAATAACGATTCTTTTCTGGTTTGACTGAGCAAGAATACTATGGCTGGGAGGAGTGCCAAAAACATCGAGAGGGAAGGGGGAAAAATGGACAACAATAAAGGTCCCTCAGTAAAAAATGGAAAAGCCAAAAAACCATTAGCTATTGATTTAGGGAAAGACAAAAAAAAAAAAACTAGTGCAATTAGTAGTAGATCATATTTGCTTGCAATTTCAACGGACGAAAAGTTCCTTTAGCCACATTGGGATTAAGCAATTTAAATTCTTTCACACCCTATTTCTTGCTAATTGATGGCTAATTGTACCCACAGGTTTTGCTGAAAAGGGAAATGTGCATTTATACAACAAAGAATTTTAAACCAAAAACATTCTCTAGAAGTGTTGCAGCCTCATCATATGCTGCTGCTACTTACTTTTTCTTACTTGCTTTTTTATTTTCCCTTACCAAAATCACATGAAATTTCAAGAACGTAAATATCGAAATGATCCTCATGGTCAGTGCAAATATGAAACTACCCACAATTAACAAGATATCCACAAAAACTAAATTCAAGCCATATGATTGGGTTAAGTAGTGTATATCAACTCTTGAATGAAACCATTTTCTTACAATATCATTTTTGCACAAGAAACATGAATAAATACCACAATCACATATAGCCAAACCATTAACAGTTAATTTGAAAATCGCAAATGTAGGCTAAATATGAGTTTCTACATCAAAGTCAATTTTATTACCTATTTTTGAAGATTTTAAACGTCAAAATGATTTCTCCGATGCAAGGATTCCAGTGGTATATTGATTTTGGTTTTAAACTCCTCTGAATAAATTATATATTTCTTCCTAATGGTTTTCTCGATTTCTTGGTTTTAGCCCACCAATAATAAATAACATCAGAGAGGCATTAAAAAATAGGAGTCAAATGTTAAAAAACTCTTTCTTAATTGAAGGGCGCTTTGATCCTTAGTCCAGAAATAACGTGATCAAATAATAATGTGAAGGGAAAGGTGCATTAAACATTAAAGGAATAAAATGATAAAACCCCATCTACAGCCCATCTAAAATTTGTCTTCGCGGCCTCTCTTTTCTTTTCTTTTTTTTTTTTTAGTTTTAATCTTTTTAATTGCAAACTTTCAAGTGCCGAATAATAAATGCCCAATTGTATCATTTGTACTTTCATATTTTCTTTAAAACAAATTTTCATATATTGTTATCTCATTCTTCCTTTTTTTTTTCCGCTGTCATTGTTCACACTTTAATTGACACGTGTTGAATAGATAATAGTACGAGTAAAAGAATAGTAGTATGCGTGCACCAAAATCATCACTTAAAAGTACACAATCGGAATGCATCTTTGCTTTTCAGAATAAAAGGGACAATTTTGGTTGGCAAAGTTTAGGACAACATGAAAAAAAAGAAAGAATTAATTTTCTATACACTGACAATATATACATTTTTACTATTGGATGCATGATAAATAATTTGAATTTGAATTTACATATGTATCATATATCCAGTCGTGATAATATATACACCATCAGTATATATATAAAATTAACTCAAAAAAATAATCAAGTTTAGCAATCAATAGGTTTTTGATATAAACTAAGAATAAGTTGAGATTAATCTTCAACGAATCTTGTTTTGGACCTTTGGTTTCCTCAAGTTTGCCAACAGGACAAGTAACCTAAGGAGAGGAGTTAACTTTGTTGCTCTTTTTTTCATTAATTTTGTTATGCAGTTATGCTGTGTCGGTGGAAAGCCTAAGGGGTAAACAATATTAATCACCTTTTTCCTTAGCTTATTTAATTAAATTTGTTGGATTCTTAGGATTCTAAAGTTTTGCTGTGCAAATCAAACTGTACATGGCTGCAAGAAATCCAAACAAATCTAGAGTTGCTGCATTGCCACGGGTTTAAACGTGAATCTTACGGCAGCAATCATTTAATTTGTGATGCTGAATCATGAAAATTTGGTCCACTATTAACTATCCACCTTGGTCCACAACTTGCTAATTCTTTAAGCACTTTTAATGACTCTAACTTTGTCATGATATTCAATGCATATCAAGCAGTTACAAAATTCCATTAAAGCAATCTTCACTTGACTTGAGCAGGAAATTAGAAACTAATATCATGAATTCTCGGCCAAATGTCATTATTGGATTTGAAATTCCACATACCAGATAAGTACATAAATTAATGTACTTCTTCTAAATCTTAAATGAACAAAATGGGACTACAAACCAACATTTAAGTAGAAGAATAGATGATCTGTTCTTTAGTTTCTTGAAGATGTCAAATTAAACAAACCGAAACTAATTTAAAAACCGATGGCAGAATACTTCTGGCATTCTAACTGGGAAAAACATGCAAAATAAAAATAAAAAAAAAAACTGCTCCATGTTTCACTACAAAAACTTGAGCAGTTTTTCCAATACATTGGCTTAAAGCTGATTAACAGCCATAATATTTTACTAAAGCCAAAACTAAAGCACTAGAGTGCATTCAACATAGAAGTAGTTCTTTCCTTGCTTCGCGTAGCACCTAATTTTGCCTTGTTAAAGTGCCGTTTATACATGATATAAGCATTTTCTCCGTATTGCTTTTTTATCGTGTAAACTAAGGGTCCATTTCATTTGAAAGGTGTGTTTTTTGGTGTTTACATATAATTTTACTGTAACTTACAATAGCAATTGCAGAAAAACTTTTGTATATTTAGGGTTTAAAAAAATTGAAAAACTTTTCTTTTATTTTTTTTCCTT
Organism: Coffea eugenioides; assembly: GCF_003713205.1. Classification (NCBI taxonomy): domain Eukaryota; kingdom Viridiplantae; phylum Streptophyta; class Magnoliopsida; order Gentianales; family Rubiaceae; genus Coffea; species Coffea eugenioides. Next base: position 43,585,873 of record NC_040040.1, read on the forward strand.
TTCTCTCTCTTTTTTTCTTTTTTCCCTTTCTCCTTCTTCCCCACACCTGCTCTTCCTCCTTCCTCCTTCTTTTCCCTTCTCCTCCCTCCCTCCTCTGTCTTCTCTCCCTCCTCCTCCTCTCCTTTCCCCCTTCTCTTGCCACCCACTCTTCCCCTCCTCCCTTCACCCTGCAAGAAGGGTGAAGGGAGAGAGGGGGTGGCAAGAGAAGGGGGGAAGGAGGAGGAGGAGGGAGGGAGAAAGGAGAAAGGAAAAGAGGGAAGGAGAAAAAAAAATTTGGGAAGGGAGGAAGAGAGTGGTGCTAGCGTCGACACAGGAGAGGGAGTAGGAGGAGCGAAAAGAAAGACAATAAGAAAAAAATTTGTGGCATTTTGGAATATTTTGAAGTATGTATTTTAAAATTTGGGATATTTTAAAAGTTGTAAATAAAATTGTAAAAAAAATTGCTATTAAAAACTCCTAAAAGACACCCCTCCCAAGTAGATTCCTCCGTTTGGATTGGGCTGTTTTTTATAAATTAGATTTTCACAAACAATGCTATCTACCTTGTATATAAGAAGAAAGCCAAGTTACTATATATCTCATCTTTTTGACACATATTTTGCCTATATTTTTGACAAGTGGAATCTTGCTCATTTTACCTAAATTTTTCCTTCCCTTTTTTTATTCAATTGGGCCAAAAGGATTAAAATATTTTTTCTCCTTCAGAAAATCAACAACATCTCTTCTTCTTCTTCTTGCAGCAACTACTGTCATCCCTCACCTTTTTTATTTTATATTTTTTAAAACTAATTTAACTAAGATTATTTCCATATTCATTTTTCTTTTTTCCGCGAGATTATTAGCTACTTAGCAAAGAAAAGTTTTTATTATTTCTTTGATACTGTTTTACATTTTCTCTTCTTCCTTTTTTCTTCATCTCTAATCTCTCATGTTTGCTCTATTCTTCGATCATAATGTTATAGCCAATTGGCATTTGTTTGTTAAATTTATAGGATGACATTTTTATTTTCTTCATGGATAAAAGGTGAATTATTAAAAAATGTAAAAAGATCTTAAAATTTATTTTATACCAGTGATCATCTTCTATGAAGAATAAAACAAAAATTCATTCTTTTCTTTTCTCCTCCTAGGATTTGATTTCTTACGTCACATTTTTTTCTTTTTCTTTGTTTTTTGGTTCCATTTTGTAATTATCTACAATTTTTGTGTATTTTTTAGGAGAAAAGATATATCATGTGATGCTTCACCAAGATATTTCTAATTACGCATTCTTCGACCTCTGTTTTTCTCTGTTTTTTTCTTTCCTCTCCCCCTTCCCCTTTTTTGTAATTACTTTATGGTCTATTCAATTTAATTGAAGGATCCAATAAAATTTTGTATATATTTAAATTAATGTTAATGTCTGTTTGTTTTTTAATTACTCAAGTGCTATAGTATCAATTGGGTTGGCATACAAGGATTGCAGTTGGTGGTGGAAGTTAGAATTGAGCCTTTCAACCTAGAGTGTAACTTGACAAAAAATTGTTAGAAAATTCAATTTTGATTAGGAAGATGTTTTTGCAATAAAAAAAATGGTTCGGTTCAAATTTGTATATGTGGATCTGAAAACGTAGCAATTCATATTTTTATCTAACCTTGCTATTTATATTTTGGTGTTACGGGATAATGTTGTCACCTTTAGAAGGAATTTAAATAGATGAACTAGCTTCTTCTATCAAAAAGAAAGAAAAATGTGCAAGTTTATAATAAGCTATATTGATGTTGAAGATTGTGCTAGGTCTTAGTGGTTTTCTAAACTTTTTCTCATTATTAAAGTACTGGAAGCATTATGATTGTTTTTGGTTTGGTTACAACTAAAGTTATGATGCTATTAATACAGCAACATACTTATAGTATATTAATTCTCTCTCCTTTTTGGGCTTTATCATAATAGTGGAACAAAAATCTTTATCCAAATTATAAATAGGGGGATTGATTTCATAGATAGAATTTCTCTTCACAACAAATTTTAAGGAAAATTTTGTTTATACTCTATATTTCATTAATTATTTCCTCCTTTCCCTCCTTCTTCCTCCTTCCTCCTCATCCCTTTTTCTCTCCTCTCTTTCTTCTATTTCTTTATTCCCCTTCTTCCTCCCTTTCCCTTTCTTGTGATCCCCCTTCTCTTCCCCCCTTTCTAGTTGTAACCCGCAACCAAATTTGATCATGATGGCCAATGACTAGTTTCTAGTCGCAGGGTCACAACCAGATCTGGTTGCAAGCTAAGACTAGAAAGCTGGGGAGGGGGACGGGAGTTGTGGGAGAGAGAAGGGGAAGAGGGAGAAGGGAAGGGACAGGGAGGAAAGGGAGGAAGAAAAGAAGGGGATGAGAAGAGGAAAAGGGAGAGGCGTGAGAAAGAAAGGGGGGAGGGAAGGGAAGGGGTGATGGTGGTGGTGGTAGTGGGTGGCGGTGAAACTTTTTAAATTTTTAAAGACACCCCACTAAAATTTTAAATCCTAAAAATACCCTAAAATATATCCTCAAAAACACTTTAAAATATATCCTCAAAAACAATTACAGTAAAAATTTTTCACATATATTGCTACAGTAAAGCTTTTGAAAACATCCACGAAACACCTAATCTAAATGGAGCCACAAACATTAAAGACGTCTACTTGGCGAAAAATACACCGTACACTAGGCAGAAGGTTAGAGTAGCCAATTCAACAGCCTATTAAAATTGAAACTGAACATTATTTTATTTTACACACACATCTATATGATTTTAAAGTAGGCAGTCGCATTATCTAAATGCATCTGTCCAATTGAAATTTTAAAAAATAAATTATTCTAGATCACGTGATATCAATAGCCCGCCACCTGATCCCTCACCCCTTTGTCTTTTCTCCCTTTTTTGTTATGCTAGGAGGGGCACAATGCATTGCGCATAGCGAAACAATTATGTTGATGAGGATTGACTCTAAATGTTTCAAAGTATACATTAGAAGAATAAGAAGAATCAATTACAAAGTGGTATTTTTATTTTTTTATTCTTCTTCTATTTTTTAGTAACAATTAATTTCCTTCCATTTTTCATCCTTATTTAGAGCATAGTTTCGTATTTATAGTCATTTCAACAAATCTATTAATGACCTTCGTTATATAAATTTGTATTTATTGTAACTTCTTTATTTTTTTTATCAATCAACCCATATCTTTCCATTTCTAATCATTTTCAATCATGTTCTTTATTCCTAATATTGGTTTGATTATTTAGTACTATTACTAAAATTTGAACAAATATGCCACATTAATGCTCACGTAAGTAGTTTTTCCTACACCTTCATAAGACATACATATATACATGACTTTGCTATTCACTTCCTATTCTATTAAGTTGTTGAGTTGCTGTATTTTTTAACCATTACTAAAATATGGAAAATTTTCATTTTTTTCCTGTTATTCTATACTTCTTATTTATAGTAAATTTCAATTTGTTAATTCCCTACTTTATATATGATTACATTGATTATTTATTACCATTACTAAAATATGGACAAATTTTTCTTTTTATCATTCTGTACTTCTTTATTTGTAGTAAATCTCAATTTATTAATTCCCTACTTTATAAATTTACATTGATTATATCTTTCTTGATTTTTTCAATCAATCAACTCATAATTTTTTATTTGCTTAATTTTCTTCAATTATGTTCACTCTATCTCTATTATTATACTTGATTATTTATTTGTAATTCTAAAGTTTTGGCGATTTTCAATTTTTAATGAATCCACACTACACAATTTTAGCATTACTCGTACAAGTCTATTTAAATTAAAAACAAGTCCATTTAGATTGTATAAATAGTCATTCTTTCCTAAAATATTCTATTAATTTTTATACTCGCTCCATTCAAATTCAATTTAGGCCAAAGTAGTATTCACATAAACATGTGGTTGTAAAAATTCTACCAAATGACTCTTTTAATTTTAAATAATTTAAACAAATAATAAGTCCATCATCTATTACTTTGCTTCTAACATTCTTTTTAATTGTGAAATAATCAAATATTGAATTGCACTTATTTTCTAACATATCTCCTTCATTCATATGTTGACGTGCCATCATTAATTAGAGTAAACATAATTCAATTATGGGATAAGATTCGACTGAAACTAATTCTTAAGTTGTTATAAATTAATCAATTTCAATATGTTTACTTTTTCAATATGTTTAATTTTAATGTTTGTCTTACAATTAGCATATTAAATTTTATAAAATAGCATTTTAATTTTTTTAAATAATTTTTGTTCAAAAAAATTATAGAATATCAAAAAGTGCCTGTGAATATGCACGAAAAAGAAACTAACTTTAAAATTATAGTTGATCACAATTCCTAATGTAAAAGTCCACCAAAATTTAAATTTGTTTTCTATTTTCATTACTACAAGAGAAAAGTGAGGTGGTCACCATCGCCCCGCTAAGGTCGTGTTGTCCAAATAGCCCAAAAGTTGGTCCAGGAACATTACATGAGTTAGCTATCAAATCCTTGTGGCAATTTGTTGAGTTAATTATCGCATATTTGTCAATTGTCACACTTTGTACAACTTAATTTGCAATGAATTACACTAGGTACAACGATGTTACACTAAATTCATTTGCATGATCCCCTTAGACAAATTATGCTAGGGCCGTTGCCTTAAAATAAAAAAGGATGTTGGACTAGTCTCCTCTGCAGGAAAAGAATTCTCCCTATTACATCCCCACAAAATTAATTTAATAATTACTTTCAAAAATTAATAGCATTGTTTATAAAATATTCTATTACTTGTGTTAGTTATACATAAAATTTGGTACAAAATTGACAAAGTTTCATCATCTGATTAATCATTACAATTTTTTTCACAATTTTGACCCATTTTTCACCGTTCAAATGTTTGATGTAAATTGGATGCCAAAATGTTCTAAACAAATCATATTTTTTAGTATGTTGATCTAGATAGAGAAAATTAATGACACAGGTGGATGATTTCGTACAAGTTAAGGTGATTTAGATATAAATAATAGAAATATCCATGGAGAAAAATCCATATCCATTTTTCTACTACACAACAAAACCCGAATTCTTTTAATTAAAGAAAGGAAAAAAAATAGATATTGATGGTATCTTTGATTGGGCGTAAAAAAATTTTCTTGTGAAAATTTTTCCCCAAGAAAATAAGTAATTTCATATATTTTCAATTGCAAAAGTAGCTCATGACTAATTCTACCTACCATCAACCACACCACCTATCTCTCCGGCCAAAGACTTTGTGCACCCGCCGCTGCTACCATCCTTACAACGACTCCACAAAACCACCACCATCTCCGTTGTTTCCTCCTTGCGCACTCTTCTTAACTCGTCCACAGGTCTTGCTCGTCCTTACTAGATAGTGTTCTTGTTTTTCTCTTCTCAGCTGACTGTTTCCACTAGGTAGATCGGGCTAATTCCACTATCTAAGATCTAGATTTTGCCATTTTGTCTTAGATGTTAATGTATTCTGCAAAGTTACCATGAGGATGTCGGGAGGGGGTGAGGGGTATTTGACTGCCTAGAAATGGTTTTGAAAGAACAATCGTGTAATGGTACAGGCTAGGAGAATGGAAATCATGTAAGCAACTACCAAATGAATTGATGTAATAGTGAAATGATTAAACTGGAAGCTCAAATTCTCATTAATCAATTCAGGAAACACAGAGAAATAGAAAATTGCGTAAGATCAAAAGGTGAAGAAAATTATGAAGAAAACTTCAAGAGAAATGAAGAAGGAATTCACTTAATTAAGCAAACTCTATATTTAACAAAATACAACTTAAATCTAGATGAAAAAATGTGAGCTCGTAGGCTCTATGTAGCTCTAACTTCCTTCCCCATTAGCTAATTGAATGAGGACGCATTTCCATAAATGACAAAACAAAAAGTTCCAGCTGCTACTTATACTCTTTCTTCTGATCCACAAAAGCGTGCTTCTAAACAAGGGTTCAAACTCACACCTCCAGGAAACTAGCCTCCAACCTTCATGCCTTTTCCCAATCTCTATCTTCCAGTTCCGAGGTTCCATTTTGACCTGTTCACCATGACAATGCCTCCCTCTTAGCAAGACCTTGTCCTCAAGATTGGAAATTTGGAAAAATTGTCTCAATGTACTCAGCATCTTCCCTGTGGCTTCTTCAGATGATAAATTCCACAATTGGACTAACCATTGCACAACTACAACACTTTTCCTCTTCACCATCCTTCTATCCATCATTGCAATAGGCTCCACCCTCATTCTTCTAGCTCCATCAGTAATTAGGAGTTGCGTGATGGGAACAACATGCTTACTCAAGTTGCTTTTTAGTAAAGAGACATGGAAAACTGGATGAATTAAGGACTGATCTGGCCGTCTCAATCTGTAAGCTACCTTCCCAATTTCGCTTAGAACTTGGTATGGTCCATAATACTTAGTAAAAAAGATTGAGTCGTCCCCCTCATAGCCACTATATTCTCCTTGTAAGGCTGTAGTCTCAGATATACCCAATCCCCTACGACAAACTCCCTTTCACTCCTCTTCCTATCTACATACATCTTCATTCTTTGGTGTGCCAATTCCAGGTTTTGTTTCAGCAGAATGTCTAACTCCTTCCTTTGCTACAAATAGTCTTTCACAGCAGCCACATTGGTTTGCAAATATGGCCCTAGAGCCAGTTGTGGTGGCTTAAGTCCATAGAGTGCCAGAAAGATTCTGGCCATTATGACAACAGTAAAAGGATGGGCAAGGCTAAAGAAGTGGGAGTACTAGATGTACCTGCCCACTATTACCATGATAGTATCTTTATTTTTTGACTTGGGCAACCCTTCTATGAAATCCATAGTGATGTGACTCCAAAAGTGTTGTGGTGTTGGTAAGGGATAGAGAAGGTCAGGATATTGCACATGCATATTTTTGCACCTTTTGCATACATCACACTGTAACACTTCTTCCCTGATGCTCCTATATATTCCTAACTAATAAACAAATTGTTTGGCCCTCAAATAGCTGGCTTGGACTCTTGAGTGACCTTGAATTGAGATTAGGGATGGCAACAGGGAAGGGTATTCGTGGGTGCTCGCCCCGCGGGGCGAGTAATCGAGTAGGAGGTATGACGACCCCATTTCTCCTTAGGGCAAACCCCAGGGTTTTGCGGACCGCCTACCTGACTCTCACCAGGACTCACTCACTCACATTGACTTCAGATATAATATTAATTTAGACTAACTACTAACAATCCATACATGCTTACTTCCCCAACTAAGATTATATGATTTAATATGTACAATCCTCAAAATAATAAATTTGTATGACTTTACGTCAAATACAAAACATTCACCAAGGTAGAATTCCAAATTTTGAGCTTATACTACCGGCTTCCCCCATACCCGTCTTCTACTCCTGTAAGGAAAAACAACTAGAGGGGTTAAGCAAAGTCCAGTGAGGTTCCAAATAAATCCAACCATCCAAAAGCATCATCGCAATCACAATTTAACATTAAGTATGTCATTTAATAAATATCATTCTAAAACAAGTAACCCGTTCAATAAAAGGATACAGTACTGATATAGGCTGTAGAGGTGACTCCTGTCCGTTTCCAAACATAACACTTACTCCTGTTTAGTGATTCAATGTGATTTCCCCAATTAAATAGTACCCAACATTCTTCTTTCTTCTAGTGTTCGATGATTACCTCAATGGGTCATACTCGAGTATACTAATAAACGATACCCGAAAACTATCGATAGAGCTCGATGCTAGCCCGAATAGGTCGATCGTCAATGGGATTTGGGCCCAAAACGGTCATGCACAGTTTTTAGTAGCAGTTAAACAATTAATAGCTCCTCAAGAGCAATTAGGTCTAGCGCAATAAAGTACACATTCGTCTTTTATAAAAATAGTTTAAGTCTCGAACACAGGCACTTAGAAATTTGCAACAATTCACTAATCAACAAGCAACAACAACTTTAATGTCTAATCATAAATACATACAAGGACCACTCATCAAATCAAGTGCACAGTCACGCCTCGGTTTCGAGGTTTCCTTCTAGTTTACCATCGACTCTTGAAACATGCCCAAGTTACATTTAATAGACCTTTCAATATTACTAACATTCTTTCCAACTACTAAACTCTTTAGTCTAATCAAGTGGAATGTCACATAACTTCTAGTTTAGAAGAGTTATCAAACATGTAGGTTGAATTATATAAAGTTTTATAGCCAAATTCTTGAAAATAAGATTGGAAATCTTACCCTCACTCTCGGCCCCTTTTTAACAGAATTTCTTACTAAGATTACTCAAATTCTCCAAAAACCAGTGAATTGATTTATGCATGCCCTGATTAAAGCTTTAAAAGTTTAATGAGTCAAAATGTGCAAGTTTACAGCCAACATATTAGAGTCGAACCTAGAGTTGAGCTATCAAATCACGGCCTAAGCAGCAATTTTCAGTAAAATAACATCATTTTTTTGGAAATCAAGGCTAAAATTTAACCATGATTCAATGTTCGAAAAGTTTTATCCAAAACGGTTACATGCATGCTAATTTCTAATTAAAATCTTAACTTTCTTTCATGATGTATAAATCATGCAATATATCATGAAGTGACTATAAAGCATGAATCTCTTTGAAAAACTTTAGCAAAATGGAAGCTATAAGTTGGAAAACACAGCTTCACCCTTCGGTTCAAGCAAGAAAATTTCCAACAAGTCTTTCTTCACTTTTTCTCACCAAAATAGCATCTCTCTTACTCACTTTCAACCGTAAATCACACAATAATAGGCTTGTAACATGAGATAAGGTATTAATCAAGCATTCCAGCAAAACTCAGAAAGGAAATTTTGCATCTAAGAGTTGAAAATTCAAGCCTCTTCCACGGTTCAAAGCTGGAAAAATTTCCAACAAGAGGATAGTTTGAAGAAACAAAATTTCTCCCCTAAAATTCTTTATTTTTCACTCAAATCCAACGTGCATGTTAAGATTAATGTGTTATAAAGGATATTGAGCAACAATGTGAGATTTTTCAGTCATAAATGGAGAAAAGCTAGTAAACTCTCTCTCTCACTTGGTCAGCTCAACAGATTTTCCAACCAGGTTCTTTCAAAATTTTTCATCCAAGCTACTAATTTTCTCACTCATTTCCATGGCAAATATATCATATATCATTTTTAACATAAGATGAAGCATATGACATGAGTTCTTAGTAAGAAATCTATCAAAGTTTCAAATACAAAGATGCAAATCAAAACTATCCATCACATGCATCTAAATTGAAATTCCAGCAACATATAGCTTAGAAAGTGAATTTTTCTTTCACAAACCTCCTACATTTTGGCTTAAAATTAACATACACCTAGAGTGCTCAATAGTAATAGAAAAAATGAATGGTTTATAGCAATTGTTACCTCCATTTTCCTCGCAAATCAAAGCTAGAAAATGCATTCACTCTTCTCCCTTAGCTCTCTCTCTCTCGCTCTCTCTCTCTCTCTCTCTCTTTGTTTTGGAGTAAAGAAGAAAAATGAGGCTAAGACTCTCTCTCCTCTCGGTTCCAAAATGCAAGCAGTTCAGTTTTCTCTCTCGGCTCTCTCTCTCTCTCTCTCTCTCTCTCTTTCTTGTGTCTTGAAGTGAAGAAGAAAAATGACTTAGTCTCTCTTCTCCTCTCGGTTACAAGACAAGAAAAAGGGCAGGTTGGTTGCATGGTAGTTTAGGCATATTCCCTTGGCTATTTGGTTATTTGACAAAATTTTTGACACTTGGCAAGAAGTTGGACATTTGTCAATTGCATATATTGTTTCAAAACTTTATTCAACTATGGCCAAACTAATTTTAGTGGTCACACTATTGCCCCATTAATTTGTTCTAATTAGTAGAGTTCCTATAAAGATAATCGTGCAATAATTTAAAGCATTCTTATGCACTTAAATTATAAAGAAACAGTTGAACACATAGATCATTCAATAATAAGATAAATGAAATGCATTTGATCTTTTGGATAAATGTAAATATATGGATAAATTTTTAAGCTCTCAAAGTGGGGGTAGGGACGGGGGGAATTTTTCTCTCCCCATTTTAAATAGGGAGGAGGGAGGGGGGAGGGGGAGGATATCCTTGCCCCGTCCCCCACGTCATTTAATTAATATAAATAAAATTATATATAATATAATAATCATAAATTAGTTTAAGTAGAATACAACTCTATAATTGGTTATGTGTAATTATAATTAATTATTTATGTATATCATTTTAATTTGGAGCAATATTCATCACCCTTGACGACTCAAAGTGCTTCAAGAGAAACCTAATATTTGCTTCTTGTCTCTTCTTCTCAGCTGCAAAGCTGCTCTAGTGCTCTTCGTCTTTTTTTTTTCGCTTCCTTCAGTCGTTGCCCTTCTACCCCGCAGCCGCCACTACCTTTACTTTTCCCAAAACCAACTCCTCTCGCTCATGCATCAGGAAAATAAAGAGGAAGCAGAGGGATGGCTGACCCATCATCGTCGGCCCCAAATTTCTTCAGCAAAAAAGCATTGCAGAAGTTTTCTTTATCTTTTTTCTTTTATTTAAGCATTGACTCAAGTTTTTTTGCCTTTGAATCTGTCTATTTTTCATACTTGGATAAATCTGCCTATGATAGTTGATAATGAAATTAAACCTTCTAGATGACTGCCTGCTATTCTCCTTCTATTCAGGACATAGGAATAGGATATGAATGGAAAGAGAAGGCCTTGTTATTATTTGATGTCTCTCCCTTTATAAAATTTTTGATTTGACAGTTTTTCCCTTTTTTTTTTTTGAAGATGGAGGAAAGAGTGAGGGCTGAGATAACGAGAAGGTGCTAAAAAGCAGCAGTAAGAGAAAGAATGAAGGATGCTATTTTCCTAATGTGTTGCCATTGTTGATAGTACCATGTTTTTAGGTTTTGCATTGTGGGATGTTTGTGTATTTGAAATAATTCAATCACCCGCGGGCATCCGTGGTAGTAGTGGGGCGGGGCAAAAGCAGGGGATGGGAGATAGGGCAAGGGCGGGGACGGGAGGGGGGGAACTACCTAAAGATGGGGTGGAGGGCGGGGGAAAGGTCCCCCCTCCTAAACCCGCCCCGTTGCCATTCCTAAGAATGTAAAGCAACAATTAACCTTTTTCTTATGTCTCCATTACTGCTAACATATATTCTCACTATAATGGTACAGGCTTGGAGAAAGGACATCGTGTAAGCAAATACCAAATGAATTGATGTAACAGTGAAATAATTAAACTGGAAGCTCAAATTCTCATTAATCAACTCATAAAACATAGAGAAATAGAAAATTGCATAAGATTAGGAGGTGAAAAAAATTATGAAGGAAACTGGAGAGAAAGGAAGAAGGAATTCGCTTAGCTAAGCAAATTCTATCTTTAACAAAATATAACTTGAATCTGGATAAAAACAATTGTGAGCTTGCAGTTGATATAGCTCTAACTAACTTCCTTCTTAACCAATTGACTAAGGACATGTGTTCACAAAGGACAAAACAGAAAGTTCCAGCTGCTACTTTTCTTATCAGCTAATTGAATGAGGACACGTGTCTACCAAAGGACACAACATAAAGTTCCAGCAGCTACTTACACTAGATTTGTTTGGAGACCCCAAATTTGGATAATTTTCTTGGAAAAAAAGATTTCCATGATTTGGGTTTTTTGAACATATGTGCCGAATTGAAATTTGAATACGCCAGATTATGACTAACATAGACACAAAGCTGGCATTTAAAGTTTGTAACACAGATGCAGGTCCCATAGTTTGCCCTATCACCAATCTCTGTCATCACATGGATACATTGACCTGGGTTTTGAAGTTGTAATTAGAAGCATATTTATGTCGACGCAAGATAAGACCTAAAACATTCTACTATTGTGTGGGAATTTTGATACAAAAAATCTTTAATTTATTAGTCTTCCAAATAGCTAGATTGGTGGCCACAACCATGAGCAAAATTTGGCTTCCACGACCCATTTTAATTATAAGATTAAACTGCTCCGGTCACAAGCAAAGCGCAACAACCTTAATAAAAGCTAGTCATGTTTGTCAATATTAAAAGCCAAATCGGCACTTGTGTGGGCGACCCAGCACAATCCACCAACTGGCCCGAATTTCTATGGATAGGAGTGCTGGCTCTTCATGAACGATGCCTCATATTTCTATAGGCATTGAACATATGTGCCGCCATTGCATCTCTCATGGCAATCCATTGATCATTAACTTCGAGGGGAGAATGCAACGGCTGCATCTTCAGATAAGGAGGAATTGCACCGTGAATATCTGGATCTCCCATATCAGGGTTTGCAAAGTACATATCATTCGGCTGTTGATCTCTTATGAAGTTATGCATGGCACAACAGACAATAACTACATTTATTTGAGTTGTCATCATGTAGTTAGGCACAGCTCTTTGTAAGATCGGATATCTCCTCTTGAGGACACCAAGGGTTCGTTCTATGACATTACATAGAGCCAACTACCTGTAATTAAACAGTGCCTTGGCAATGACAAATCTCCCCCGCTTACGTCCACTTACATTTGCTTGCCATCCCCTATAAGGTGGTAAGAAATCGGGCAAGTTTCGATACGCTAAGTCCACCAAGTAGTATTTGTCTATTAGTTTTCGTCTTTTGAATTAGTTGTGTGAAATTACTACTGAATATATATACAGGGATTTTAAATTATACCTGGGGATGGCATTGGAAAATAGTTTGGGCCCGTCAGAATCCTATTCAAAATTCAGGCGTCACAGGCACTTCCCTCCCAATCAGTATGCACATACTCCAATCGCATATCATGATCGTATACGGCTAACACATTTTGTGACTGAACCCTATGCCTATTGGTGTATGCCACTTGCCGTACGCTTGGGACAGAAGCAGGTATGTGCGTCTTGTCAATGACTCCAACTGCATCCTTAAAAATCAAAATAAAAAACACAAATTAGATGTATTTAGACAATACTAGGGTGGTGGAACACGTTCCCACCCTTGCCTAGAAATTAAACAGCCCTTCCCTAACATAGGCCATCTCGTAACGAAATTTCAGACACACAGTTGTTAATTAGAATGGTAGAGCTCATTTGTTAATTGGTATTCTTGTGAAGGGCACGAATATTTAAATGTCCCCATAACTTGTATATTTCAGTGAGCGATATTTAAATTTTTAAGAAACGAATTTCTATAAATGAATATTTCAGTTAGAGATATTTCTGAATTTTAGAACCTGCTGCAAAAGCATGGTATAACAAAATAAATGAATATTTTTGTTAATATCAATTTTGTTTAGACAGTCTTAACTAACCGTACTTCAAACCACGAATAAAATTTGTTGTCATTTATAATTTTTGGATGGACTTCTTCCTGCCGTTTTGGAGTAATGATGAACTGAGCGAATGTGCATAGCCCCCAAATGACTTCGTGAATATTTTGGTATACTGTCTCCGTCAAATAGTTGAATCGGTTAACAATTATTCGCATTCATATGTTGTGACTCATCATGACCAAAGTCATCGCCAGTGCCTTCTCTATTGTAACCCATTTCTAATGATTCTGTGGGACAAATCCACATTTGGATAATACGTGACACAATCTCATGAAGGAATCTACAGTTAACCTTGTTGCATCCATAATTCGGGTATGGTGGCTTGTTATTAATTCTTTAACTCAATATCGACCAATTAATGCTGATGTCCTACACGGTACCTTCTGGATAAGCCCCCTGTATGGTTTTGCATTTGGACCGAATAATAGGGCGGCACTAGCTATAAATAGAATATCATCCTCATCCGATGACGAGCTAGTGCCTTGGCCATGATAGAAGGCATCCATTTGTCCTTCGGGCAAACAAGAGAGAAGTTGTAGATCATATACTACTAACTATAGAAATGAGATGTCGATATGATGGAGGGATACATTCAGCCAATCCTTATAAAGGCAAGAAAACCCTTCCATGCCACTTGTTCGTTACATAGATAAATTGGGGTACACGTGATCCCTGTGGGAACTATTAACTAGGTTATGAGTCAGATCATCTTTGTCAGTACCAGCAAATTTTTGCAGCCTTGCTTGAGGCAGTGTGTCAGTAACAAGAGCTGATGTTCGCAAAAAGATAAAACGAGCAAGGCTACACGATACATCAAATCGTATGGGACTTATGCTCAATAGTTGCATAGTCACATGCCCTATATAGCGCCATGCGTCTAGCCCATAGTTAATTAACGTTTTACGAGTAGAATCCTTCGGCAATCATTCGACATAGGCTTATGCAATTTACTCCAATTTTTTACCGATAAAGCTTGGAAGATTGTTAAAAAAGTTGGCAAAGTATATCTTAGCTGGCATCAGAGGCCTTTGGTTTGTGGTTTGGCTAAACGTTGGGTTTAATTAATTCCTGCTATCTTGAGATAAGGATATCATCAACATCAAGGTTGTGGGGAACCCCCCGTTCGAAGCTAACCTGGATACATCCTTAAATTGTTCCCTAAATTTGGTTGATATTTATTTACGCCCAATTTATTATTTCAACATTTGGATGTGAATCAGTTATGAAAAATTGCATTTCCAAACAAAGGCCGAACCATTCACGTGCATGAGCACTTACAATGGGTTTGTTTCTTAAAAAGGATTATCCGATATTTTCATGAATGACAAGTTACCCAATCAGCTATTTATTTACCAAATTGGGACCTTCCAAAATGGCAAAAGATTTCCCTGCCTGGCAGCCATTTTCTTGTATGTGCAATTTTTTATGGGCTGAAAACTTCGGATTTGCAAATTTATATCACGTAAATAACTAATCTCAATATTAACTTTCTTGATACATTAAGTAATCTCATAATTAACTTTCTCCTTGCATTATTAAGTAATCTCATAATAAATATTGTTTAGTTAACTTTCGCGATACATTTAAGTAATCTCATTATTATTAATTAATATCAACAAATGGAATGGCAAACTGTAGTAAAAATACACATTATCTTGAATTGAGCTTATCTTGTTTGCCAAATTAGATTTTTTGGTAGCACAAAAGTTCCAAAATGTATTGCTATATAGATAATTAAAGGTGAGAAGAATCCTAAAAGTACAATTATGAAAATCCCAAAAATCACCACAGTAAGTGGTATTTTTCATAATCCTAAAAGAAATAAATTATAAAAAAGTACACATACCTAACCTTACAACGAAGTGGTATTTTTCATAAATTTAATTCATTAAAATAATAAAACTTAGCGTAGTAGTTGTACAATTTTTGCACATGAACAAATAAATAATAAATAATAATGCAAGGCTCGACAAAAGTTGTGACGACCCCACCTCACCTTAGGACAAATCCAAGGGTTTGGCGGACCGCCTGCCCAACTCTCGCTAGGACTTACTCACTTACATTCTTGAAATAATCTTTCACGCCTCTAGATAAGCATAGAAGTTCCATTCATCCAAGAATTTCAACTTAATTTACAACCCAAAAGTGTAACATAGGAGTACATTGCCAAAGATCCCAAATACATTTCATCTACAAAAGTACAAGTACATGAAGATTATATACACTAGTTCATGCTTACTTGCTCCGGCCTTCACTCCTGTAAGGAAAACAAAACTAAATAAATGAGCTAAAAGCGCAGTGAGGTTCCTAAGCAAGCAATCAGGTAGATAAAACATGAAAGTATCACATTTAACAATGTACACATTTTTCACAGTAATAAATAGTCATTCAAGAAACAATCATTCAATCATTGGAAAGATATGTGCTTACTTGGAGCCATTCATTCAATCATTCAGTCGCCGACCAATTCCCTTATTCCTTCGACATTTGAAAACATTTAACAGTGAAAACCCCTTCAGTATTCATTTCATTCATTTCAATCATTGCATTGTATTTACTGGCAAGTTCTCCACCAGATTTCATGATCATACTCGAGTATACCAAACACTGTCCCAGGGTCACTAGCCGTCCGACTGAGTTCGCTTCTGGCTCGAGTCGACTGACAACAAAGGGCAAGGGCCCAATTCAGTCAAAGGCTTACATTCATGCACAAGTAACATTCAATCACTTGATCATTGAAAATTCACATTCACTTAGGTCGAGTGCGATAAAGTACACACTCGCCCATTGAAAATCCATTTAACAATCATTGAAAAGCATTTAACATTCAAACAAACGTTCGCAACATTCTACATAGTCATTGGTAGCACAACATGCAAGGAACACTCACCTTTTTTTAAAGTAGAGCAACGCTAAAAGTTCGATCCCGGATTGTGCTCGTTTCCGGCGTCAAACCCTAAAAGTAACCAAGACAAGGTGTCATGGTCCGACCATTCAAAACTTAGGTTAATGAAGTGCTCACTTGAGACTTAATTATGAGCCATACGCCTATCTAAGTTTGGCCTCTCGAAACACAAAGTTCAAAGACAAATTTGAAACCCAATCAAAGAATATCCAAGTGCATTCTAGGGCTTTGGTTCAAGTGAGTTATTAGTCTAAAATGAAAAGCACTTAGACTTACAAGATGTAAGAAACCAAAAGAGGAAAATTGGATATTTACAACTTATGAAGTTTAGCAAAACATACGTAAGATATACACACGACTTTTAGAAAAAAACAACCAACCTCGAGTCTAAAGTTGGGCAAACGAAACTAGAGAGCATGATAGAAGAAACCATTGGGTTTGTTTGGATGATTTATTTGAGATAATTACTGTAGCACTTTTTGTGATGTGATGTATGTGAGATAAAAAGGTGATTGGAAAGATAAAAAGGTAATTGAAATTTGTGAAGTAAATTATTTTGTTTCAAAACTATGCAATCCAAACACACTCATTGCTTTTCTTTTTGTTTTACACATGATTTTTGTTAAAATTTCAGTTCATATGTCACTACCAAGGTGGAATCAAGCAAACGCAAGTAACCTAAGTCCACATCAACCCAAAAGCACCCCTCTAACATCACTCATAACACAAAAAAGAAAGTAATAAAAATTTCAGCAGCATTTCCCCTTATTTTCTTAACTTTTCCATTCAAACTCAACACCTATATTCATAGCAATCCAACCTCAATCACAACCACAAGTTATAGGCTATAAAGTACACTTGTTTAACGCCACAAAACCATCCAAAATAGCCAATTTATCTAGCCCAAAATCAACCACAACAAAGCTGAAATTTGAAACCCTAAGCTGAAATTTTCAACTACAAGCTGAAATTTCCTATAATCAAGCCAAAATAACATATAAAAACTAGAAAATTCACATGGCAAAACTACTAGATCATAGCCAAACTCAAACCATCATGTCAAGGCTGAAATTTTTCACTTAAAGTTGAAATTTGCCAATCACCACTTAAACCTGAAATTTTCCATGTAAACTACCAAAATCAAGCCTTAAATCCACTCATATGCAAGTTATAAAAGAAAAGATGGTTTCTTGATGTAGTTACTTTGAAACCCTATGAAGAAATGGAAACCAAGAGCTTCTTTCTCCCAAATCTCTCCACTAAAGTCCTTAATCCTTCCTAAAGGTCACATTTTATGGAGTAGTTTGCAAGTTTATGGTGAAAACTCAAGGATTTAAGCAAGAATTGAAGGTTGAAGATGAAGTCTCTCTCTCTCTCTCTCTTTTCCTCTCATGAAGTTCGGCCAAGGGAAGGGGAAGAATGAAGGGTTTTTGGTCAATTTTTCTTTTAATTAAAGGCTAAGAAAGGCCTTAGTCAAAGTCCAAGCTTTATGGCTTTTGTGACAAGTGGCATTCTAAGGTTAATCCTCATCCTATTGTCTTCCAAATGCTAAAATATCTAACCAACTTTTAATTATCTCTTAACACCTTATAAAATAATATCCCTTTGCACAAAACTCCTCCTAATCTTCAAAAATTTATCGCACACACCTCACTAGTGGGTCTTACTTTCATAATGCACTACGAACTTAACATGTACTAATTTATACAAGAAAAATGGTTAAAAAACTTGATTCACTTATAAAAATATCTAGGAAATTAAGATAAGCAAATAAGTAAGTAAAGTAAAATTAAAAGGAAATATAAATTAATTTTTCAAAAATTGGAGAAAATTAAAAATAATTTTCGGGTTCTCGCGAAAGTACATCAATAAGTTGTCTCTTAAAGCAAACCAAATCCATATTCATTACATAAATGAAGGGAAGACGAGTCAGCTATACAGAGAAGGCAGAAGAACTCTTGGAAAAGTTACAGGCTTTGGATTTACAGGTTGACCATGTTCCATATCTGATACTCATGAAAAAGTATTGCAAGATGAGGGAGCTAGACAAAGCATTTGAACTTTATCAGAAGTGGTTATTCAGAAAGAGTTGAGAATACCTTTAGTATTGATCAATTGGTACTCTGGGCTGCAAAAATTTTTCTGATCAATACAGCTCCCTGCTGGCAGTACAGTTCATGCATTACATTAATTCATTATCTGTTCAAAGGAAGGATGGTTGATATCTTCTGCAAGTTGATGATCTCCACTTGAAGGTTTGTGCTTTGTGACCTCTCCTTATATTTCTGATATTTAAGATACCTCCTCTTCCATAATCTTTCATTTTAGTGCATTTGCACTTGATTTTCTCATAAAATTTGATAAGTTTTTAGTTGTATTGTTGACTGAGTATAAATTATTATTGGTTTCTTTTGGACTCATAAAATTCTTTGATTGCAGCTTCTGAATTTCAAGTTCCTTGACTCATATGCTTGCCTCTTATAGAAGTTGAAAGTTACTATAAACTGATTTTCTGTTATTTCATCTTCCAATAAAATATACATAAAATAAAAAATTAAATCATAGGCCCTTTCGGTTTTCTAAATGAGGTCGAAATGCCTTCGCTAACATATTTTTGTGCAGTTTTTTGTGTGGAATTCTGTTTGAATTCCAAATTTCCAAAGTTATAAATTCAATATTTAGTGCTTCAAAGGTGTGGCACTATGACAAAATTTGTTAGTCGAAATAACATATTGCTGTTTCAAATAGTTGAAGTTTGTTTTTGACATGAAGAAATAGTTTTTTCCATGAACACAAGTGAAAAATAAACCAAAACAGAAGAAATTTCTTTCAACTGAAAAAGAAATTCATGCAAGTACAAATAATGTCTTTGATGAGTATCATGGCACTTAGTGGAATTAGAAAATTGGTTGCCAACTTGGAGTTACTGATGCAAAAACTTTCTGATGTGGAAGATCATTATTGGTTTAGTCCATCAGTTTCAATGCACAACAGAAATATGGATATTTGTTGAATAGAATTTACCATGAGTATGATTGAGTTATTCTTTTGAAGTCCGCCAACAGAGCTATTTGTGAATTTTGTCTTTAAATGGGTTAAGGCTGGAATTTAATGGAATTAGAAATCGGTTGCTGACTTAGAGTTATTGGTGTAAAATCTTTCTGATGCCGAAGATCGTTGTTGGCTTAGTTCATAAGTTGCCATTTGGAATAGATATTATCAATGTTATTGAACAATATACATTATTGATAGAAGGCATTTACTCATTTTAAATCAAAGAATCAGATCCTATCAACTGGTAATGTTTTAGGTACTAATAGGAGATAGCGTTAGACATACCTAGACTACTTTGGTCCTTGAATTGTCAGAATGTAATTGTGGACTTTTTAGTTGCCTTCAGGCATTGTATGAAGCTAATCGGAGAGACTAGCAGTTCTGTATTGCACCTTTGTGTGATTTCTCCATGTGGTCCAGTAGTGTTTAATCTGGATTTTCTTGACCACTTTTCTATTTGTATTGGTGAAGTTGGAGGTGTAGGATTCTGAAGATTTTGTTTTTGATGTAAATAATGATATATTGTGATAATTTCTTGCAAAATATTGCACAAGAAAGTAATTGATTTAGTAAAGAATGCATTTTTTGTAGTTTTTCTTGTCATGAATTTGAAGTCAGATACTTCATTTACATAAATTGAATATTTTTGAATAATTCCACCATTGCAGATAGAGGTTCAATTATAAACCAGTAATAATTGGGCTGAATGACAAAATGGATGAGAAAGTTATAGTGCGAGAACTAATATTGAATCATTAAAGGCTTTTACTATCCATCCATTTTGCTTCTTTTTTCTTTCCTTGCTCCCCTTTATATTTAGCTATCTTAGCAGATGAAATATCTCCTATTCCCCTCCTATCTTTTTGTTACGGCTTATTTGGTGTAACTTCCTCTTGTAATTTAATGTTATTCCACAAAACCATTTCTAAATTAGTTTTCAAATTATCCACATCCTCTTTATTCTCCCCATAACCTCCAATAGAACAAACTCCTTCGAGGAAGGAAAAGAATTTCCTGTAAAAAAAAATGAACATTTCACATCTATTTTATTGATTAAGGGTTCACACAGAGTTTGTCAGTACCATAGTTGGAATTTAGTGTTGCGGAAGCCCTACCAAAGTTAAGGTATAACGAGTAAATTATTGTACCTAAAATTGCAAAATGGTAATTCCCAGGAAATATTTGGTGAGGCACACTGGCCTGCTTAAGTACCAATTTCCTAGACAGAATCACCTATATATGCACTTAATTGCACAATAACTCACTACAAATATACCTACAAATATAGCTACTAAATAGACAATAAAATAGAACACCAGAATTTAACGAGGTTCGGCTAATTTGCCTACGTCCTCGGACACTACCGACAATTTAATATTTCACTAGAAGAAATATTACAAAGAGAGAGAAGAAAGCAAGTTATTGGCTCTTGCTTGGTGTACTTGAATTGGTTTGTTTGAGAGCTATTTATAGTTCTCAAACAACCTCTCAAATGTTAAACTTAACCGATGTGGGATTTAGAAACTTAGGCCAAAGAATTCAAAGTCCTCAATTTTGGCTTGAAAAAGTCATCAATTGAGGCTTGGCTTTGAATTCAACAAATCTCCACCTTGGCATAATTTCTAATCCCACCAAAAATACAAATTTTTTTTCCCTCAAATTCGGTGGTGTCTTCAAATGCGTTGTCAAGCGCCAATCTTCAAGTCGTGCACAACATTTATCAAATTCAAACAATGTTGGAATTTGATAGTTGTCACAACCTTCGTAAGCATATCAGCAGGATTCTCCTTGGTCTGAATCTTTTGAAGTAGTATCGTACTATCTTCCAAAATCTTCCTCACAAAATGATACCGTACGTCGATATGCTTCGTCCTTGCATGATAAACTTGGTTCTTTGCTAAATGAATAGCACTCTGACTATCACAATGAACTTTGATAGACTTCTGTCCAATTTCCAATTCATCAAGCAATCCATGAAGCCAAATTGCTTCCTTAACAGCTTCCGTAACTGCCATATACTCCGCCTCTGTAGTAGACAAAGCAACTGTTGACTGTAAGGTAGACCTCCAACTGACTGGTGCCTTAGCAAGTGTAAAAACATACCCAGTCGTTGATCGACGTGTATCTTGATCTCCTGCGTAGTCGGAATCACAATATCCAACTACGCCTTGACCAATCTTCTCATCCCGCTCAAATACTAATCCAACATCTACGGTGTTCAAAATATACCGTAAAATCCATTTCACAGCTTGCCAATGCTCCTTGCCAGGATCATGCATGTACCTGCTCACAACTCCAACTGCTTGTGAAATGTCGGGCCTTGTACACACCATAGCATACATCAAGCTACCCACCGCATTTGCATACGGTACCTTTGCCATATATTCTCGTTCTGCATCATTCTTTGGAGATAACGATGCACTAAACTTGAAATGAGGAGCAAGTGGAGTACTAACAGGTTTAGTCTTTTCATTCATACCAAACCTCTTTAATACTTTACTAAGATACTCTTTCTGTGTCAAATAAAGCCTCCCCAATCTTCTATCTCTACTTATCTCCATGCCGAGAATTTTCTTGGCTTCGCCGAGATCCTTCATTTCAAACTCCCGACTCAAATGAGATTTCAATTTTTCAATCTCACCTTGATCCTTGGAAGCTATCAACATATCATCAACATAAAGAAGAAGATATATGTAGGATCCATCTCGTAGCTTGCGCAAATATACACAATCATCATATTTGCTTCTTGTGTACCTTTGCCCCATCATAAACTTGTCAAATCGCTTATACCACTGTCTTGGAGACTGCTTCAATCCATACAACGATTTGTCAAGCTTGCATACCATCTTTTCTTTACCAGCAACTTTGAATCCTTCTGGCTGAGTCATGTAGATTTCCTCTTCCAAGTCACCATGTAAAAACGCAGTTTTTACATCTAATTGGACAAGTTCCAGATCCAATTGTGCTACCAAAGCCAATAAAATTCTGATGGAGGAATGTTTCACGACTGGAGAAAACACTTCGTTGTAATCAATTCCCTCCTTCTGAGCGTAGCCTTTAGCCACCAATCTTGCTTTGTAGCGAACACCAGACTTGTCAGGAAATCCTTCCTTCTTTGCATATACCCACTTGCATCCGATTGCCTTCTTTCCCTTTGGAAGACTGGTTAGCCTCCATGTTTGATTCTTATGAAGGGAATGTACTTCTTCATCCATTGCAATCCTCCACTTTTCTTTATCCGAACTTTGAGCTGCTTCATTGAAAGTGGCAGGAATATCAACATTTATGGTTGGGGATGCATAGGCCACTATATCAGCAAAACGAGCAGGTTTTCTGATTGTCCTCTTTGGCCTACTGGTTGCAATTGATTCATGTTGCTGTGAAAGTTCTTCAACTGGAACATTTTCTTCAGTTGATTCTTCTTCTACCATAGGAGTCCTTTCATCTACTCCGATATCCACTGCTGGTCTGATAATGCTTCTTTCAAACTCCATCTGCTTAGGAGTGCTCTCCACCTGTTGGGGAGTACTATCATTCTGCTGTACATCTACCTTTGTTAACATGGTAGATTCATCAAAGGTGACATCCCTGCTGAAAACTATCTTTTTCGTTTCGGGACACCAAAGGCGATAACCTTTAATGCCTGTTGTGATCCCCATAAAGAGCGCCTTCTTCGCCCTTGGATCCAACTTTGATTCTTTAACATGATAATATGCAGTAGAACCAAACACATGTAAGGAATCATAATCTGTAGCAGGTTTTCCCGACCATTTCTCTAATGGCGTTTTGCCGCCAATAGCAGTTGATGGTAAGCGATTAACGAGGTGATTTGCATATGCTAAAGCCTCAGCCCAAAATTGTCTGCCCAACTCAGCATTGGACAACATACACCGAACTTTCTCCACCAATGTCCGATTCATACGCTCTGCCACCCCGTTTTGCTGTGGTGTATCTCTGACTGTGAAGTGCCGAACAATGCCTTCATTTTCACAGACCTCCATGAACGGATCACTAGTGTATTCACCTCCGTTGTCTGTTCGAAGGCGTTTGATCTTTCTTTCTGTTTGAGTTTCCACCATCTTTTTCCACTTGATGAAAATTCCCAATACTTCACTTTTCGCCTTCATAGTATACACCCATACTCTTCGAGAAAAGTTATCGACAAAGGTAACAAAATAATTCTTGCCTCCCAAAGAAGTTGTTTTGGAAGGTCCCCACACATCAGAGTGCACATAATCCAAAATACCCTTGGTATCGTGAATTGCAGTGCCAAATTTTACCCTTGTCTGCTTTCCTTTGACACAATGCTCGCAAAAATCTAACTTGCAAACACTGGCTCCTTTTAATAGTCCTTGATTCATCAGAAGATTCAAAGATTTTTCTCCGGCATGCCCTAAGCGCATATGCCATAATCTGGTTACTTTCAATTCTCGATCATCACTGGAAGCCACGGCCGCTACTCCAACAACTGCATTACCTTGATAGTAATACAAGTTATTATTTTTCCGGATTCCTTTCACCAGCACCAATGCACCTGAAATGATTTTCATCACTCCATTATATGCCGACACCTTGTAGCCCATTGATTCTAGTACTCCCACAGAAATGAGGTTCTTTTTCAATTCTGGCACATATCGGACATCAGTTAGAATCTTAATTGATCCATCCTGATTCCTCAGCCGAATTGAACCAACCCCATTTGTTGCTAATGTGGTCTCATCTGCCGTGTAGACGACTCCACCTTCTTTTTCCTTGAAATCAAAGAACCATTCTCTATTGGACGTCATATGATGGCTACAACCTGAGTCCAATAGCCATGTACTAGAATGACCAGTAGGCATGACAGCTAATGAAAAATCTGAGTTTTGATCAATGCACTCAGATACATTTGAATCCGCAACAGCTTTTTCTTTGTCAGGTCTACCCTTCAGTTTTGGACAGTCCTTCTTCCAGTGCCCTTTCTCTCTGCAAAAGGCACACTCATCTTTACTTAGTCTGGCTCTTGACTTGGATCTTCTTCTCGTCCCCTTTCTCTGGTTTTGTGAGCGTCCTCTAGTTACCAGAGCTTCTGCTGCTCCATCTCTGCTATTTTGCTTGTCTTTTCTTCTGAGCTCATAGCTGTACAGGGCAGAGCTAACTTCACTGAGGGACACCTCAGCTTTCCCATGGAGTAGAGTTGTTTCAAGATGCTCAAACTCCTCAGGAAGAGATCCCAACAACATGAGAGCCAAATCTTCGTCTTCAAATGTCACATCTAAATTCATCAGATCAGTGATTAACTGATTGAAATTAGTGATGTGATCACTTAGAGTTGTGCCAGGAACATAAGTGAAGCGAAATAAACGCTTCTTCATGTTGAGCCTGTTCTGACAATTTTTCTTCAAGAACTTCTCCTCCAATCCAGTCCATAATTTATTTGCAGAGGTTTCTTTTGAGAACACATATTTTTGTTCCCTTGAAAGACACGATCGAATTGTACCACACGCTAAACGATTTAGCGTCCTCCATTCCTTCTCTTCAATCTCTTCTGGTTTCTCTTTTTCGATGGCAATGTCTAGACCTTGATTAAAGAGCGCGTCTAGAATCTCACTTTGCCACATGCCGAAATGACCGGTACCATCAAATGTCTCCACATTTAATTTTGTATTCGTCATAACATTTCTCGCCATAATAGATAATGACGAGCTTGTTGATGCTTGCATTGTAGATGAAGATCTACTTTCGGCCATCTCTACAAATTATATTTAGTAGCTCCTAAATGTAGAGTAACAATAGCCCAAGAAATCTTTTCTGATGTGGAAGATCAGACCATGCTGCAACCACAGAGCATACTAAGAAACCTCGAGCTCTGATACCAATTGTTGCGGAAGCCCTACCAAAGTTAAGGTATAACGAGTAAATTATTGTACCTAAAATTGCAAAATGGTAATTCCCAGGAAATATTTGGTGAGGCACACTGGCCTGTTTAAGTACCAATTTCCTAGACAGAATCACCTATATATGCACTTAATTGCACAATAACTCACTACAAATATACCTACAAATATAGCTACTAAATAGACAATAAAATAGAACACCAGAATTTAACGAGGTTCGGCTAATTTGCCTACGTCCTCGGACACTACCGACAATTTAATATTTCACTAGAAGAAATATTACAAAGAGAGAGAAGAAAGCAAGTTATTGGCTCTTGCTTGGTGTACTTGAATTGGTTTGTTTGAGAGCTATTTATAGTTCTCAAACAACCTCTCAAATGTTAAACTTAACCGATGTGGGATTTAGAAACTTAGGCCAAAGAATTCAAAGTCCTCAATTTTGGCTTGAAAAAGTCATCAATTGAGGCTTGGCTTTGAATTCAACATTTAGTACCCAGTTTCTTTTGATGCATCTGTCAGTCCATTGACTTGCGTTACATATATAGCTTTTTGAACATATTCTAGATAGCTAGACATTTTTGTTCATGGATCCAAATATGCACACTCTTCAAAGACAATTAGTCTTCCAGTTTTTCTTTGGGCGTCTGAGTTGCTAATTAAAGATGAACTAGAGCTGAAACCTGTAATTAACTCATTTTCATCTGAGAATAAGTGAAATTTGTACAGGATGGTGGATGAGATTAAAGCAAAGAAATGTAGAAGCAATCACATGTCATAGTAAAGAAAAATGAGATATGGTTTTCATTGATCAGGTGTTTTGATACCAGTTATATGCTTATCCTTCCTAAGGATTTTGATTGATTAATCAAAAGTTGATGGATTGAATTAGCTGAACTGCACCAATTCAAAACAAAGTGGATTCTCAGACAATGATAAGTCGTAAAGAACCAATGGTTAACCAGGTTATGTATACTATTTGTATCACATCTACTAGATTTACTTTATCTTTTGTTCATGGATGATTAACAAGACAGCAATAACATTGTTGGTAATCGTGCTAGCCACCATGTGATTGTGGGTTAAAAGTGAAGCCATCCTTTTTGTGATTTTCTCGTTTGCTTGTGTACCCATTACATTTGTGCTAACCAACCTTGTAAACCACTGGTGAATGGATATTGAAAACTTATTTATGAGATCTTCCATATGATTGAGCTGCTCAGGTTCTTTATATTCTATTTTCTGCAGATATGCCCCCCCCCTCCCCCCAAAGAAAAAGCCCTTTAGAAGTGGTGTATAAATTAGCTGGTGCCTGTGGTATATGGTTGGATGCCCCTTTTCATGGAGTTACTTTGGTTATTTATCATGATTTCCTCATAGTTCTTGCTCGGTCTTAAGATGTCATTGACTCTGGCACAGTGTCCTAGTCATTGAAAATTTGCTGAATTTGGCTTCATAGCTACAGCTTTGTAGTTTTTGGTGGCTGTGTTGCATGGCAATTGCCCACTAGTGGGACATTGATATTGTAACTAGATTTAATTCCCTAAGAAGTATTGTCATATTACTATCATGTCATCATCATCTTGAGGCACTTGTCATTTGTTCTTGGGAAGTTGTTGTATCTGTCTTTGGCACCTAGACAGCCTGTGGCTCTCTCGCTCAATGATGCAGGAAAAATTTTAAATGTGGCAATAGGAAATAATCCTCACACGAGATAATTCTTTGGTCTTTTTAGGTTAAGTTTCCATTTTCCCTTATATTTCAGTTGTTCCTTGAGGGTGTTATTATTATTTTTTTTCACATTTTCATATCTATTTAGCTTTAGTTGCCTTTAGCATGCTTAATTATCTCTCTGTACTCTTTAGTGCTAATGTTGTTTTCCCGGGCAGCTATATTGTTAACACCAGGCAGAGTGCAGTTAGATAGTGAATCAGTAAACTCAGGTAATTTCTGTTGATATTTTGAGTGTCTATACAAGCAGTTTCATGCTTGCATCTGTTATAGCTTCTTACATTTTATCATGGAAAAAATCGTTGCTTAATTGTGGAATGGCTGTATTTTCATACTCAGGCAGCCTGACTTTCACCTTTAGACTATAGTCCCTGGGAGAAGCTGACCAGGAAACACATGCCACGTTTGATTAAAGGAGACTATTGATGGCCTTAGGTGTTGTTCTGTCAACCATCTGTTTAGAATTTTATGGTAGACTGTCTTTTCACTATTAATAGCAATCTTCCCCTTTTCTTTCTCTTTTGGAGCTATTATCTCAATTTGTATGTCTTTGCTGACGTTTGTAGGAACGTACAGAGATTTCATTATACAGATTCAAACTTTGCTAGTTGTCCTCAAGCTCAAGGAGGTAATCCATCCAGGGCTGTGAATCTCCTTTTCAGCAACACCAGCTTTACGGTTGTATATATATCTCTTGGTTTTACTGGAATGTATAATTACCTGAGTTTACGTTCTTCTGTCTCGGTGTTTTACTACTCAATATGGAAATGTCATGGAGCCATTTATGTTGTGCATGAATATGCAAGGTGATGCACCACATTGATCTTTTTAGTTTATCAAGAATAAACTTAATTGTACTAATTATGGGTAGGATGGAAAACTTTTATAAAGCAATTTTTCTTTGTTAGTGGTTTATACCGTCCACTTACCAGAAGAGATCATTTTGGAAGTTGCATTAAGATTTAAGTTTTCATGGCTTACCTGGGGCATCACTAGGATTTTGATCCATGTAAAGATGTAGGATTAGTTTGCATACATTTATGTTATAATCCACTGTTGCAATCATCAAAATGCCAAGGGTTTGGAGTTGCACTCAGACGTAGCTCAACAAAAATGTATGGATTGTTCTAACATCAATTGTTTCAAGTCTGATCTACTTAGATCTGAAACTTATTGGTTGCAGTTAATGAATTTCATTCCATTTGGTCAAGAATATAATAGGGATGGTGACTGGCAGGCACTCATCCTTTCAGGCTCATGGAAGCCTGAACTTGGTCCGACGCTTGTCTACCTAAGCCCCTCCTGAATCCCATTGTGTGTATAATCACCACCAAATTAGCTCAGCTTAGTGGCTACGTCTAGCAACCTGCCAATTTTCCCGCTCAAGCAAAGTGTCTAGCAAATCTGCTGATTTTCATTATGCTAATGCACAATTTTTACAGTCTTATTGTTAGAATAAGAATGGTTGGTTTTGGTTGAAATGTGACATACTATATCATTTGGGAGACATAAGGACATAAACAAAAACAATGAATTCAACTTTGCAACTAATACACTGGCAGAATTAGTTCCCTGTGCATACTTATGCGATGCATCAGTAGAAGAAAAGTTCCTAACATTGTACTGAAGATTCTTTAGGAGTAGACAGCAACTATGGGGATTTTTTGTCTGTAATATATGCTGAACAAAAGAAAGTTGTTAAATTCATGAAAGATGGTGAGTTGTTCTAGTTCATAAAAAGTTTGAGTTGTGATTGAATAATGGTATCTGCTGTTAAGTATCTAGTGCATGAAAAGCTGACTTGTAGCTGAAAAGGAAGGAATCAGATACTAGTAGTTTTATCGCCGAAGGCATCCTAAAGCCTGTTGTGTGCTGAAAATATGTTATTTTAATGGATCTAGTTGTGATGGGGATCATACTAGGACTTACACTTTCATCATAAATTCTTCCTTTCCTTTAATATACATGGTTGCTTGTGCTATTAGAGTGGTAGTTTGTGGTATTTGTTATCAGTCGGAGCTTAAGAATTTTTATGCTTCTTTTTTCCCAATGTAATTTTAGATACTGCTACCTTCAAAATTTGAATGTTCTATCAGGCATGCTTCAAAGATCTCTTCTGTCTGATTACCTTACTCATGGTTTTACAGGAGGAAATCTCTTTTTGAGCATCTTTGTAATGTTGACTGCACAGATATTGTTCAGGTAACTTACCTTAACCAGGCACTTATCCCTCAACAGTACTATTGTTTTGCTGGTCATCGTATCTGCTGATTTGGATTTTGGAACATATCAGATTTTGGCTTAATTTTGCAGGTTTGCCTAGTTCTTCCAATATGTCTGTGGTGTGCCTCATGAAACTCAGTTTTACCTGTCAAGAGCAGTGGACAATGGGTATCACTGATTGCTTGGCTGTTGGGGATGAGTTGGTTTTATGAATTGCATCTTATTGTATTCTACATGTTAGAGATCAATCACCGCAATTGCTTTTCACTGGGTCTGTACATCCATCATATTCGTGCTGCTTCTGCTACTGAAGCTGATGAGCATTCTTAACGTTTTTGGTGGTGATTCATGGTTAGGATTTTACTATGGCACCATGTACAGAGGAACTGACCATTCCTTTTCTCATAAAAATTTAGTGCTCATTCAACTGCAGGTATTCTACATGTCATTATGGTCATCTAGTTCTTTAATTGGTCTCATTAGTTCTTGGTCAGTAATATTTGTTTTTTTGCATCTCTTGGAAAACGAATCACTTGGGATTTTGCAGTTGTTATTGCATGTTAACATGGTGTTATAAAATCTGTTGTATTATTTCAGACCTTTCTGCACACTCTGTTTGCATATGTTGTATAATCCCCATTAACATGTCTGCTCTTATTGGGATGCTTTGTTGTATATTTTCTGCCGTGCCTGATACTACTAGGTGTTTTGTTCAAGGTAGCTGAAGACCGCGGCAAAATCAGAAAATATGCCTAAGAAATTCCCTGCTTGCAAGATAAGGATACCAAGGTTCACATTTGATTCTTTGCCGTTGGTCATCGTCCTTTACATCATCCCTAATTTCATGTAATGAACCATTCGCAGAAAGCTTGATAGCGAACCTCCTCAACAAAATGTATTAGATGGAGATGTAAGGGCGGTATAAGATAAATTTGAGAATCTGTCATGAAGCTGTTGATAGATATTCGATTGCTGAAGTTCTCCGTTATTGTAGGTCAATTTTGTTGGTCGTGACTTACTGCCTTTTTATGTTAAATTTGGACCGGGCACCTTGGGATATTGAGGATTATTGGTCTTGCCAACCATTTGGCTGGAAGTTAAGTGGGAGAAAATACTTTTGCTTATATATGCATGGACAATTTCATTCATTGTGAACCCTCTATGCTTTCATTCATTTTTCTATTTTGGACAATTTACCCCATAAAATTAGGAAAAGATTTCATACTACTGAAATTGGTCAAATTAAGTGTGGATGGGCAATGATACATGAATCAGCTCTTTTTTTTTTTTTTTTGCATATTCTTAATGATTGATGTCAAATATTGAATTGAGAAGGAAGATTAGATTGGTGTAATAGGAGGATGCCATTCATATGGTTTAATTGAGGTCTTTATTAATTGTAGTTTTACTGTCCATAATGAAAGGTTATATTGCATGGCGTTGATAATTGATACTTTAGAGAATAACTAAAGGTGCAAATTGAGCATTTTCGTGTTGCAATCTAGAAGTAGATGAATATATTTTGTCATAAAGGTTTTGAAACTGAAGAGAATAGATATACGAACGTGTAATAATGCACAATTTAGAATACCACTTCAATTTATTGTCTTTAGTGAAATATCCTGAATTTTGTTGGATTGAGTACGGGGCATGAGCGTACTAATGACCTGGTAATTTTTACTTCGGCTTATCCCCCAATTCTGGACTCAAAGGAGACAAGGTTTAAGACACTTGGATACGGCAGTGGTTTTGCTGCCAACCTTTTTGACAAGAAATCTCCACTTATAAGTTCTCTCGGAAGCCTTTATGGTAGGAATGCTTTGACCGTGACTATGGTAGGAAGGGCTGCAGAGATTGACACGTGTTGGAGTTGAATGGAGTCCAAACGGAGACGTTAAGTTGTAACAGAGCGCGTGGAGAGAAAATATGCATGCACCTTCTGCGGATGCAATCAAAAAATCACACGGACTTCCGTACGATGTTGTAGGTTGGGCTAGGAAGGGTAATTGCAGGTTAGAACCAGAGGCATTTATGCATTTGCAAATGCACCAATTACCAATGGAAAAATGTTGCATATGACTTCGACAAAAAATGTGCGTAAAGAAGGTACCGAAATTTTAACAAATAATAAATGTAAATCTCACACGTGTGGGGGATAATAATTTGGAAGAAGGAAAAGTGGAGCAGAGTTAGTATAACAAAATTAGTATAGTCGGGAATTTTTTTTTTTTCCTCTGCAGATTGTTCACGAATGTAAGAGTCAACCACTAAACAAAAACGTCATGCATATCTAATCTATAACTACATATAAGTTAAATTTAGTTCATGTACAAAATGATCCCAAAATAATTAGCACACCACAATACCCTATTATTTTAACAACAAAAAATACTTTTTGGCAAAAGTCTCCAATATACATGATATATGTATGAGAGGTATTTTACCATATTTTAATCTCTTGTTTTCTCATATTGTATCTCATGTGTAATCATTGATGTTAATTTCAGGAAGAATATTTTTTATAATAAAACCAGTTCGAATGTAATTAACAAGTTGAGATTTTTTTGGAAAAAATATTTGTGAAATATTTTGGAAGTTATATTTTATTTTCCCAAAAATAAAAGATTGCTATTTTGTTTACCAATTGTTGCCATTAACATTTCAGTTTGTAGACTAATTTTTATGAATGTAGAATTAGTTTAGTTAACAAAAATTGAAGTTGTGTTGGTTCGAGGATTGGCATGCTATTGTTGTTATTTTACATGTGAAAATATAACCTAAATAATGAAATAAATAATAGCTATTTAAAAAAAGGAATCAGGTGCTCAATTGATTGCATTCAAACTGTTACTGCATAATTGCTAAATTATATTCGTATTCATAAGCAATCAATATGCATCATATATTGACCAGGAGTAAATTACTGATTACTTAACAAATCGTATCTAAACACATGATGTGATATATATTGCATTTGGTCACCGTAATACTCATAGCATTTGCCTTTCTTTCCATCTATGTTATAAAACTGCAAAATTCTCTTGATTATATTAGTGAAAATGCATAAAATCTTTTTACAGAAGTAGAATCAATTTATTTACAAAATATTAATACTTTTAGGAGAAGCAATGCATTGTAGGAATGGTTTACTAGTTATTAAGTAAACATAACTACTACATTAAAAAGTTCCAAAAAAAGTTGAGTAATTATACTTTATTTACGAGTGCTTTCGAATGGAAATATTAGGGGATTAATTTCTTTGATTCAATAATTTTTAGAGATTGTAATTATGAAAAGAAGAAAGAATTTTTTGAGATTCTAACTATATTATTAATATATGTAATAAATTTGATATTTGTGCAAGTTTTCATGTCTTTTATTTTCGGCAACGAAATTTGTGCAAATATGGTAAAACATCTCTCATATGTATGTCATGGATATTTGAGACTTTGAATAACAAAAAGTGTTGTTGTTAAAATAACATGGTATCATAGTGCGCTAATTATTTTTGGACCGTTGTATACGTGAACTGAATTTAATTTAAATTATACAAAAGATTTGTATGTACAAGTGATTTTCATTTAATTGTTGAATCTTTTTTTATGAACAATCTGCCAAGGAAAAAAGTCCAGATCATACTAATTTTATTATATTAAGTATTATACCAATTTTGTCAATTTGTTATTGTTGTACTATTTCTTACATTGTTTGGGCTTTAACTCTTATTAATTCTTGTGTCGCAGATGTAAATTTATTAAAATTTTATCATCTTAGTATATTCGTAGGTGTTAAAATATAAAAATTTTGATATATAAACAAGTGATATTCTATATATAAGTATGAAGATTTTTGTTATTGGTATTCAAACCTTCAAACTTTTTTAAAAATAAAAAATTATTAAAAACTTATAATGTGACAAAATGTTAATAATTTTTGTCCAAGGTTATGAACAAAGTGAAACTTCTTTTCATAGTATTTTAAAAAAATACAAAAAAATTTAATTAATATCTATAATCATTTATTATATAGGTATATTAGAGTACTTACTAAGTAAGGTACTTGCAGCCTTAATGACTAATAAAACCAGTTATCATTATTTAAAATAAACTTCATAATATTAGTTTGACAACAGTTTTTTATGTAAAACTGTACATGTATTGCAAAAATCTGTAAGTGTTAATCGTTAATAAAATTTACCACGTTACTACTAAGATTTAGTATCAATGAATAAAAACTTAATGTTAGTTGAAGTAAACTTACTCTCCAAAATAGTGTGAATTTACCGAAACCGACTAACAACCATTTGTAATTAAATTTGGTTGCTAAAAATAGTTTTCGTGATCGGTCAAAAATTGAAGGGCATGAAAATTTATTTTGATTGTTAACATGTAATGAAAAGGCGAACTACTAAGCGTAATAGGTGGTGTTAAACTAAGTCGGTCAACCCAAATTTGCAAGCTATTCAAACCAACAGTTGCGGTCAAATGAAATATTGGCCTTGTTATTGACCGTTGATATAGTTATGGTTACAATTCTAATTTTGACGCAATTTCTATATATTGAGAGATAGAAGTTAAGTTAAGGGAATTATACCGTGTTTGGGTAGAATAAAATTGTTCGTAAGTTGTTTAAACTTATAATAACAATTACAAGTTTAAAAAAAAACTTGTATTTGACTTGTCAACAGGTTAGAAAATTGTGGGAGTTATGATAAAAGTTTTGTAGTGAATAATAATAAAACAGGTAAATGTATACTTCAAATAAAATAAAGAAGAAAAAATTTGTTAAAAATTATACTGCAGAAGTGATTTAGTGAATAACAAATTTTGAAGAAAGAAGAGGCGCAAAAAGAAGCGCCACAACTGATTTGGAAAACAAAGGCCGAAATAAAGCTATTGGCCTTTGGGTTCTGTAACTTGTTTACTGTCAATCTAACCCCAAAACATGACTGAACCGGGAAAAAAATTGTGTATCGCTTCACCGTCATTTGTTGTGAATCTCCAACAAAGTCAGCCGAGGTTCAGTGACACTCCGGTGTTGAAAATCAATTGTCTTCTTCAACTGTGCAACAAAGGTTCGTTGGTTCTTTCTCGTATTTTTCGGAGATTTGCTTTGTAATTAATTTTGCAAAAATGTGAATGTAAGCGGTGTGCAGAGAACGTGGTATTGGAAATGTATCATATTCCCCTCTCCGTCGCGGGTTCTTTGGAGGGAAGGCAGCAGTGGAGAGTATCAATTCAGAAAGCGTATTGGTATGTCTTTATGTTGGGATTCCCTTTATGTTCGGATATGTTCTGTGTCGGATCTCATCATGAAAACGCAAGAACAAGACTGTAAGGATGAACCTGTCTGTTCTGTAACCTACATTGATTGTCAGAGAGGGAATCTTTACCCCATTTTGAGGGGATTATCATGTAATGACATTTATCTGCAATAACATTGTGTATATCAGAAAATTGTTCGTTACCTATGATGGCATTGAATGATTACCTTTATTCCTTATTTTAGATTTGTAAGCTCATTTGCCATCATTCAGTTGTATGATTCAATCCCCTCTTCGTCGCGGGTTCTTTGGAGGGAAGGCAGCAGTGGAGAGTGTCAGTTCAGAAAGCGTATTCGTAAGTCTTTATTTTCTCATATATTGTGTGTTAGATCTCATCTTGCAAATGCAAGACCAAGACTGTAAGGATGAACCTCTGTTTTCTTTAACCTACATTGATTGTCAGTGAGGGAATTTTTGGGCCATTTTGAGGGGATTATCATGTAATGACATTTATCTTCAATAACATTGTGTGGATTAAATAATGTTCGTAACCTATGATGGCACTGAATGATTACCTATATTACTTATTTTAGGTTTGTAAGTTCATTTTGCATCATTCATTTGTGGGGTTTAATTCCAATGTTTGGTGGAGAGAATTTAGAAAGGAACAAAGTTCATTATGCCTGCATAGCACAATTAGCAATAAAACATGGCTGCACCCCCTCACATGATGGCTGTATTTATTGGTTTGTTAGTTGGCTAACGAGGTAGAACAAACATATTCAACCACCAAATGATTTGACTATTAAATTCTTGTGATAATTGACATACCATGTACTTTGGGACGATTATCAGTTTGTATATTTTATAGAAACATAGCCGCTATTAATGAAGCTGAAACAGCAGTAGATTTCTTCATATTTTCTATAGGCGAAGAAATAATAATGTTTGCTTATTCACACAAAGATTCAGCTACGTGACAGCCTCGGTTCTGTGGTTGACCTTGCTGGCTTCACCCAGAAGTATATAGTAGTAGCGAGGGCTGATATGTTTTTCCAGTACCAAAGATTGAATAGTACTTATAGTTTCCATACTCGAAATTTGAAACTATGTTAGTTAAGGGCTGCTGCATAAGCGTGATATTATAACTTGTTAAGACCATGTTCGGTATGAGCATAGGCAGCCGGACAACTGCTTTGAAAGTTCGCCTTACGTGCCTGGGAGTGATTGGGTTTTGAATGTTGTAGGGGAAAATGTCATGGAATGTTCCAGATAAATTTTGGAGAGAATTGCCACATGGTATACAGTATGTTTGAATGGTAGATAACGTCCGGGTTACGAATGCAAATGGTGGAAGGAGAACCATCGAGTAG
Source organism: Coffea eugenioides (assembly GCF_003713205.1). Classification (NCBI taxonomy): domain Eukaryota; kingdom Viridiplantae; phylum Streptophyta; class Magnoliopsida; order Gentianales; family Rubiaceae; genus Coffea; species Coffea eugenioides. The sequence goes on from NC_040040.1 coordinate 43,621,664, forward strand.
CCGGTATATTGTCGCGCATGCCAAAGTTGAAGACAGTGCTAACAGATTAAAAATTGAAAATTCAACAACGTATTGCAGAATAGAAGGGATAACAGAGCAGGGGGCTGTAGGGGAGCATGTTGGTGAAGATGTGGGAAATCAAAACGCTGCATTTGAAGGTATTAATGATATAGATGTAGGTAGCATGGAGTTTGAAAGTACTGAAGAGGCAGAATCATTCTATATGATGTACGCAAGAGCAATCGATTTTGGGGTGCGAAAAAGGTGAAAGAAAAAAGATAAGAAAGGGATTGTCCGAGTCAGGTCATGACTTTATAATAAGGAAGGCGAAAGACATAAAAAGCACCTGAACAGAGGCGATCGAATAAGAGAACCAAAGGCAGTAACAAGAGTGAACTGTAAAGCACGTTTGAAGATTCGATTAGATGAGGCGAAAGAGAAATACGTTGTTGTAGAATTTGTTAGTGCACATTGCCATCGTTTGTGCAGCCCTGAAAGTGTGAGTTTCATGAGGTCTCATAGAAAGGTTGGGAAGTCGGACCTACAGGAGGCAGTAGTTATGCAACAAATAGGCATAAGAACAAGTCACATTATGAGACTACTAGCTGTACAGGCTGGAGGATACCACAACTTGGGATTCCATGTAACTGTTATGTACAATGCGCTAAATCGGCAGAGACAGCTAGCAGTTGGTCATGGGGACAGCGATTCGGCAATTGCATTCTTGTCAGGCAAGCAATGAGGTAATCCCAATTTATTTTTCAAATATTCAGTAGATGGCCATGGCCGTCTCAATCGTCTGCTTTGGGCTGATTCAGTGTGTAGAGATGACTATGGATGTTTTGGTGATGTGCTAGTGTTCGACAGCACGTATAATACGAACCAGTACAAATTTCCATTGGTTGTGCTGTGTGGGGTTAACAATTACTACTCCATATGTATTTTTGCCTGTGCTTTGATCGTTCGTGAAGGAGATGAGGGATACGATTGGGTTATAAGTACATTCTTAGAAACAATGCATGGGAGCAAACCGCTAACAGTTGTGACTGATGGGGACAAGTCAATGCGAAAGTGCATTAAAAATTTAATACTGACAGCTAAGCATAGACTTTGCAGCTTCCATTTGGAAATGAATACAGCCACAAATGTAAGGGAGAAAGAGTTTCTGGAGGCATTCAAGACCTGCATGTTTATGAATTGTACAGTAGACAAGTTTGAAATGATGTGGGCAGAGGTTGTGAGATGTTTTGGGATTGAAGATAACGAATGGGTTAACAAGATGTACCGGAAGAGGGAGATGTGGGCTATGGCTTTCCTCAGAGGCAACTTTTTTGGCGGAGTGTGGAGCACCCAACGGTGTGAGAGAAAGCATCAAGTTTTAAAATTACATCTCACCCCAAAATTGAAGTTTTTTGAGTGCCTTCAAACATATGACTTGGTCGTGAACCGTTTGCGACATGAGGAGAGGCGTCAAAGGGCTGTGACAGAGTACAGTACCCTTGTGCTAGAGACACATTTACATGCGGTGAAAAAACATGTTGGTGAAGTATTTACGAGGTCCACATTTGTTGTGGTACGGAAGGAAATGAAGAAGCAGAGGCTATTTTGTAGGATTAATGACACAGATGATGGAATCACCGTTGTCCACTTCATGAAGCATCTGTACAATTACTCGTATTATACTGTGGCCTATAACAGGTCCACGGGACATATGAAGTGCTCCTGCCTGAAAATAGAAACACATGGACTGCCTTGTTGTCACATGTTTCGTGCAATGTTATTTGAGAAACTGAAAAGGATCCCTCCAAACTGCATCATGAAGAGGTGGACTTGGCAGGCAAAGGAAGGGGTAATAAGTAATGAGGCGGCCTAAACAACTAGCACGCACTTTACAGAGATGTCCAGATATTCTACACTAGTTTCGGCCGCTAATGATGTATGTAGGCATGCATGCAAGACGGCCGACAGATTCACAAATGCATTGGAACTGTTCCAGAACGAGTCAGTTCGAGCTAAAGAGCTGCAATTGAAGAGGCACAGAGGTAAGGGCTGTGCAGCTGTCCAGGGGAGCAATGAAACTGTGGATGAAAGGGATTAGGTTAAGGACCCCGAAATGATTGCATCACGAGGCCTGCGTCGAGGGAAACCGAGACAAGCAACAATATCAGTGAGGTATTACTGGATTATCACATGTATAATGCACTTCGGCACACATTCGAACTGTGTATACATAAATAGGCATACATAACATATGTTACTTGTTATGGAATAGAAAAGGGTGAGTGTGGAGTTTAGTCCCATTTGTTTTATTACTAATGCAGGGGAAGAGGAAGTGGGCCAAACACGTCATCAAATTGCAGAGCCACAGACAACGATATTCATCATGCGAATAGTAGTTGCACTGCTCAATCACAACAAAGCAATACGGGGACGACATCCGGTGGCCGAATCAGTGTGCCTAAAAAACAAGAGCAGTAGGGACCAATAGAGCCCGTTGTTAGGTGTCAGGTCAGAATGGATATTATCTGCAATATATCGACTATGGTCTGAATACATCCCTCGCTACCTATCTTGCTAAGTTCTTCGTACACAAAATCCATGTTCACACCCCTCTAAGTAATACGTACATCTTCTCATCGAATGCTAATATAGTTCACAAGGTGTTGGCTTTTTCTGTTAATCTTTGAAGTAAACTACTGCAATGAATATAATATCACGAAAATTGGTGTTACGCATAATTTGTATAGGTTTGTGGCACTAAATCATAGCGGTAAGCTATTTTTTTTTTCCACAATCAAAAGGACCTGGCCCCACTTCAGGTCCCAACCCTTATTCGGGTTGTTGGGTTACCCCATTTTCGTTACTGGGACTCGAACCGGTGACCTACGGGATACTACCGCATGTGGTCACCGGCTGAGCTACCCAGGAAGGGCTCATAGCGGTAAGCTATTTGAAGGACAGACATTGTGTCCTTTAAATATTAGCATAAAATAGGTATACCCCTATGTGAGTGTGTGTGCTTATATGACCCCTGCAACTGGTTGCAAGACATGGATGTGGCAGGAACAAATGGCGTAGGGCAAAGGAAAAAAAAGGAATGGGTAATTGCTATAGTTATGTACATAATGAGTCATTCGTGTCACATGTCAAGGCATTTTTGAACTGACCACCATTATTTGAATTGGATTAGGGTGGACCGGACAGTGTGGATGGCTTTTTCGGATACATGCTGAATTCACCACGCCCTTCCTCGTATCAGGTATTCATCAACATTATTAAGTTTTTTGCTTTTGGCGCATGCAGTGGACAACAAAAGCAATCTGTAATTGTGTTCGATGCGAGGTAATTTACATCTGAAGTGGCCATGTTGGGCAGGTTGATCAACCACCAGTTGTACTTGCTGATACCTTTGTAGCAGCATCGACCGACATTGCTGATTGATAAAGCATAGACTGTGGGTAGAGTGAATTGGCACTTGCTTTTGTGTGACCCTGCATAGTAAACTACTATTTTGCAGTGGAAAAATAGGTCGCTTGTTGTGTAATGAGGTCCGAACTCGATTGTACTTGTGTACTATTGTTTCTGCTGGGTCATATGTAATGTTCGAAGTGGAACTATATTGTTCCTACATTTACAATTGGTTGCTAAGAATTCATGTGGTTTGTACTCTGGCTTCATCAAATTATTGTTGAACGGGATACATGTTCAAGTGTAACATTCATGTGTGACCTAAAGATTTTTCAGTTTGATTTGTTTTGACAACTCAGTCACTATGCAATTTCCATCTGCATTCACACCGCAATTGGTTGCATATAAGCGAAACAAGTGACTACTGGTTTGTTTAGGAGGGCCTGTGTTGCCCAAGTTTAACTGACAAGGGGTAATTAACGAAATTTGAGGAAGGGGTGGTGGAACCGCCAGTAGGAAGTAAACTGCAGTAACGTAAACAGAGGCACACCTAAACTTGGTTGCAATTGCCAAGTTCTGCACCTGGTCTCCCCAATTTGGTATGTGTCGGCAATACGTTCAACGAGTTGTGCAGATACGGACTGAACGCATAAGATCGGGTTTTATGTGTATTTGTCCATGGGAAGAAATTGTACACCACACAAACTAACTTACTGACTTCATATTTGAAATAAACCTGAGTTCAGAAAAATAATAGTCGTAGCCCACAAATGTAGTTTGATAATTGGACTATAACCGTAAAAGTGCCACTCTACCTTAATAAGGCAAGACAGATGTTTAGGTTATTTCGACGGATTTGAGGAATGGAATATTTACAAAGTAGGGGAAAAGCACCGAAATTGAACCCAATAGTCAATTGCCCAAACCTTTCGCTGGGCCTGTGCTACCAACAAACAAAAAAGTATTTGCCGCTAACTTTCAACCATTTTCAACTTTACCGTGTCTGCTTCTCACCAGACAAAAAGTAACGGAAGTAAGAAGGCGCAGTAAAATAGTTTTACCTACACGATTAATGCATGTTTTTATTGTGCTTAAGCCGAACAACTGTGCTCGCTGTAAATTCCCCTCATTTATGGTGTTCAGCATTGATAATTGTGCGTATTTCAACAGCATCAACAAAAGTATATACACCGATTATGGTAAGCATATGCACATGGGTGAAAATATACAAGTAAGTATTCGAAAAAGTTGAAATACTTGCATGCTTCGACGTCGCCAAGATAGCAATGACTGGTGCACAACCAGACGACCGCTGCAACCAAAATTCCACTGTTGTGTGTCCGGTTTCAGGGATGAAGTCAAGCACGGTGTAAATGGACTGCACAGGCCTGCTCACACAGCCTTGCCCAACTTAGGTTTATGCTTTTTTTTCAACTAACTGGTCCCCTACCACACGTTTTTGACAGGGACGGTGTGGGACCATGCTAGTTGTGATAGCTTTTCCCACCATTTCCATAGCTTCATTTTTCCTCCATTTACTGTAAAGGTTTCCCTCCTTTCTCTTGCTCCGTGTCTTTTCTTTGTACCAATTATTTTGTGTCCCCATTTCTTCCCAATGGCGTCTGAAGTAAGCTTCAACTTTGGCATTGCATTATTGAACTCCGACTTGCACCATGGACCCGATGACAAAATGTAACTAAATTTAATTTATATTTAGTTATAAATTACATATGCATGTCATTTTTGTTTAGTGGTTGAATCTTATATTCGTGAACTATCTGCAGACGAAAAAAAAATTCCAGACTATACTAATTTTGTTATACTAACTCTGTTATTCTTATTATTGTATTAATTGTTACGCTATTTCTCTCATTTTGTTTGGTCTACATTAATACAAGTTTAATTCTTATTATGTCTCGTGTCCCAGAAAATACATATATTAAAACTTCATCGTCTTATTATATTCATAGGTTTTAAATTATAGAAATTATATAGATAAGTGATATTCCATACATAAGTAGGAACATGTGTTGTTATTATTATCCAAACTTTTAAACTTTTCAAAAATTATTCAAATGTATAATACGGCAAAATTTTATTATTTTATAAGGTTTTGTCAAAGGTCAAAATATTTTAAAATAAATTGACCCAAAATTTTTTTAAATTATACATACGATCAAGTATGTATACAAGTATATTAAGAGTATTTACTAAGTAAGGTACTCAGTTTTAATCATTAATAAAATATTTTATTGTTATTTCAAATAACAATAAAAGATGGGCTTGGTATAAGTTTTTTAAGCAGAATAGAATATTTGTGCCATAAATTAGCATGTTTTGGTCATTAATCAAATTTATTATGTTATAAGTAAAAATCACTATTTATGTATAAAAGCATACTATTACTTGAAATAAACTTACTCCCTCAAAAGTATATTTGGGATATAAAATAGTAATTTATCTCTTTAAAAAGTATGTTTCATATTACTTTCAATTTACCTTTTGGATTGCAAAAGTTACTAAATTATTACGTTAACTTACTATTTTAGATGAGAAACTTATTTCCTTATTTTTACCTATTATCTTATTCAAGTGGATAAGTCTAACAGGTAATCAAATGGTTGCTAAAATTATTATAACCTATTATATCATGTCTAAAACTGTTTTTTTACCATAACGATAGTTACTACACCATTTTCCCGGATGCTTAAGCTGAACACTTGGGTACTAAATTTATATATGTATATAAATATAATGAGGGCTTGAATCCTTTTGTGTTTCGAGTTGCCGCGGAACTACAACTCTGCTCCACTTTTCCTTCTTCCAAATTATTATCCCCCACACGTGTGAGATTTACATTTATTATTTGTTAAAATTTTGGTACCTTCTTTAAGCACATTTTTTGTCGAAGGCACGCATTTGCAGCATTTTTCCGTTGGTAATGGGTACATTTGCAAATGCATAAATGCCTCTGGTTCTAACTTGCAATTACCCTTCTTGGCCCAACCTACAACATCGTACGGAAGTCCGTGTGATTTTTTGGTTGCATCCGCAGACGGTGCATGCATCTTTCCTCTCCACGCGCTCTGCTACAACTTAACGTCTCCATTTGGACTCCATTCAACTCCAACACGTGTCGATCTCTGCAGCCCTTCCTACCATAGGCACGGTCAAAGCGTTCCTACCATAAAGGTTTCCATTTCTCAACCATAGATTTGGACTCCAATAATTTCTTCACCATGTATATACATGCTCAAATGGTTCAAACATTTTAGCCATCTTTACATCAACTTTGTGTTTCTTTATGATGCTTTTGGTATTCTGTTTCCCTAAACTCATTGGCTCACAGTAGTGGCGGAACCAGGACCTTGAGGCCCGCGGGGTAGGTTTGGAGGAGGCAAAGTTTGTGAAGTTTTTTGTTAAAAAATTGTCAATTACATAAAAAAATTTCTACCATGCAATATTTATTGAATTTTAATATAAAATAATGAAACAATTACGACATAAATAATAAAATTCATAATTGTCCTCGATAAGTACTCATGCTTCAGAAACGTTGAATTATTGCTTCATTGTCAATTCTATTAAAAATATCTCTCTCAATGTATGTCATCAAGCAGTCATTCATTCATCCAATGATCTTCCATTTGATTGCGTAGCCTATTCTTCACAATCTTCATAGTAGAAAATGTTCTTTTTACAATAGCAATAGTAGTAGTTTCAGAGAATTGTTGTTTTAATAGAGATGTTTTAGGAGATTTTCTTCTTTCGGACGTGGAGATATGTTGGAAGATGTTCTAATAAATTGCGACTTGTGTGTTTCTTAACATTTTAACTAAAGTCAATTTCCTAAAAGTTTTAAAAATTTGAAATATGTTCCTATAAGTTTAAAGTGAATTTAATTATTTTAATTCTTTCCAATAAATTAGAAACAAATTCACGTTCCTTTATTTCGTATTTTCAATATTTAGTTGTTTCTTTACTTTTTGCTAAAAAACTAAAACGGAATTCATGTATCATAGATACTTATTCTTTAGTTATTCTATAATTTTTTTTCTAGAAATTAGGAATTGAAGACTTTCCATGCATGGAAACTTGAGAGATATAGTTAAATGTACATGTTTATTATTTACTTATTCCATAAACGTCTCCTAGTTTCAAGGAATACATACAGCAAAGAAGATATATACACGTACAAGTATAAAAACATGGCTTCTTCAACACTGTCTTTCTTCTAATAAGTGCTGGTGGGCTATAATACTTTTGCTTCACCAGTTTGCCCCCTTTATTTCGTAGGGAGGGGAGGGAATAGTAAAACTTACACAAAATTATGCACTATACGAAGGGAATTGCCCCCTCAACAAAGAGTAGCTCTGCCCTTGGTTCACAGTGAGGGAAAAGTTGGCGAAGCCGGATGACCGAATTCAAGTTAATTTTTTTGTTGTCAGTGTACTTCTCATTATGTTTGTTAATTACTAATAGCCATATATTAATGAGTAAATATTAGTTACATTGACGGTGTATACACTATTATCGTTGGTTCATGATATATATGTAAAAATTAAATTTTAAATCTAAATTTTGATTAATTGTCATTAATCCAATACTGACAGTGTATACACTATTAATGTAGCAAAGATTAATCCTATATTAATATCTAAAGTCACTGATCCTTCCATTCTCTTTTAATTATTTAGCCAACTTAGTTATTGCACCATGCTCCCCAAGCTGTTGTCGAGAACTATCCATATGCCAATCAAGAAATATCCGTGTGCTAAAAATTTTAAGCACAAGGATTTCAAACTTTTTTTTTCAGCATATAGCAATATACTAATTTCCGGAATTAGACTTTTTAGATAGACATAGATATTGAAATGGAAGATCATTGGAAGCACAAATTGTTGAAAAATAAAACCCAGCCAACCAGTTTGAACTCTTGAATCACAATCCAACCACAGTATCGGTTCAGTTTTATTTCAAACCCAAATAATTTTGAAAAACCTGTAAAATTCAGTTAAAAACTAGTGAGGACGTAAAAGAAGGACTATTGAATTGGTCGTAATTAGTGACAAAGCAAATGGAAAAAAAGCTGAACATTGAGTCAGCGTTAACACTTTTGAACTGCGAACCGAAAGCTCATTGTAATTCCCTCATTGGTCCAATTTAAAAATATTGCCAAACACATTAAAAATTAAAATAAAATGAAAATTATCTTCTGGACATAATTGTTTTTGCAAGCTACGATATTCAAAATGACATCGGATTCTTTATATTGTTCAAGACATAATTTGGGCCTTTATGTTATTGCTTATGGTGATAGAAACATTAGATTCCTTTTGTTGGTTATGTTTGTTGGGCTATTTGAGTTCAAAAAGAGCAATTTGCAGTATGAACCTCAACTTTCTGAGTGAGTTCATCGTTAGAAACATTCAAAAGTGCAAAAGAAGGTACGAAGATGCAATGTTGTACTAAAGTTAAATGGCATCTCACCCCTACAATACAACATGGATTTTCATCCCAAAACAACTTGGAAAAATTTTATAAAAGGTTAGAAACATTTAGTGTGTCACATCAAATGTGGCCATTACCTTTTGATGCCAAAGTATATGAAAAAAATAAAATTCGTTACAATTAGTTTGAAGCATCAAGGTTAAGCTTAAGATGACGTGAGGAAGAAATGGAGCAAGGACTTAATCAAGATGGTTTTCCCGGAACTTGAAGCTGAAATGATATGCAAAATTCCACTATGTGAATCATGGCCTGATGATCAACTAGTGTGGCAATCCAGCATTGATGGTCACTTTTCAGTTCAATCAGCAAACTGGATGATGATTGACCTGTTGAAAACATTGAAGTGGAAAGATTGAGTCATCGTCATCACTTGAAGAAAGGAGATTCTGGAAAGCAATCTGGAAACTAGAGGCTCCCCCCAAAGTGAAATGTTTCCTAAGGAGATTGTGCTGGAATGCCCTTACTGCTGGAGCAAATCTAAAGAAAAGAACAGTAGGAATCAATCCTTCGTGTCCTTGGTGTGGGGAAATAAATGAAGATGATAGACATATCCTTTTTTATTGTAACTGTGCTGCCGAAGTGTGGGAACAAGCAGAGTTAACCATGGATATAAGAGGTATCAAAGTCTCAAATTGTAAAGATTTAATGGGCTAAGATATTTCTGAAGGAGCGTACGGAAGTTGAACGGGCTAAGACTTCTAGGCTGGAATTTATTCAAGCTCAGAAATCAAATAAGTTCATGATCCTGCAGAAATTGACAGGGATATGGTGCCCCCCTGATGGTGATCTATTGAAGATAAATGTCAATGCGGCATGGAAACAAGAAAAGCAGCAATGGAGCTGGACAAATCTTGGCAGGAGTAGCTGAAGGGATTGGCCAAACAATGTCATCGAGCTTGGAGAACTGATTACGGCATGCAAGACGGATGCAGTGGGCTGCTGCTAAAGTAGGGATTGAAGCTTTCACCTTGAAAAGTGATTCCAGCAAATGTTGTTAAGAGATTGAATTCTATTGAAGCAGACTTGTATCAGCAACGGGACACTTGGTAGACAAAGCTAGAATGATGAAAGTAGGCATCCAGATTTGTAATATTTCACACGTATATAGAACTGGAAACTTGTCAGCTCATCTGTCAGCAAATCTAGCTCTCATGTTGGAACACAGAATGGTCTGGTGGGATAATTTCCCATACGTGATTGTAAATGCAGCTTTTGAGGATACAAAGGAATGAAAATGCTTTTGTCGCTTTAAATAAAAAAAGATGTTTGGTTAGGTTTTTTCTTGAAAAGTAAATGTTCTCTTACTTCGGTTGTTGTCTCCTATGCTTTGCAAGATAAGACAAATTAAATGAGCATCGGTACTAAAGATTATTTGAAGGTCCAATTGCTTTGATAACACTCATTGTCCTTCCCCTTGGCTGTGGATTTTTAGCTATGATTTTGAAGAAACATATTATGTGTCATGAGTTGTTATCCAAACCAATGACATAAAAAAATTATTAAAGGGTCTTTCAACTCTGTTATCAACTTTTTAATTTTAATTAGAGAATCGTACCGTTCAAATTTATCAAAAATTAAAAACAATTAAGAGTTCGAAAGAAAATCGTAAATTTAGAATGAGATTAAATTCTCTCTTTCAAAATAAGATTTTCAATATTATATTTTGAAATGAGTTGCAAAAATTAAAAAAAAAAGTAATAGAAATAAGGGATGCAAATGAGGCCCCCGTTTGAATTGCTGTTTTTTGGGAATTTATTTTTTACTTTTTATGTAAATATTTTTTACATATTTTTTAATTATTTTTTCATTTCATATATATCATATTTCAAAAAAATATATTATAATAATATTTTTCTCATAAACTCCTAAAAAATTACAATCCAAACAAAATTGGAATTTTTTAAAGTTTAAACTTAAAAGGTCCTAAGTGAGATACCGTTAGAAACCAAGAACTGCGCCACGCTTAACTTTGACCTGTTATTGCCGTCGCCACCCTCAATTGATAATAATAAAAAATAAAATCACTCTCATAATGAAGACCCTTTTTCTCAGCCGAAGGGCTCTCAAAATATATCAATCTCTGCATTAGAGGGAAGGAATATCATTGCTTAAGAGATCCAACCCAGAGCATTCCAACGATCGAAAAGCTCATTTCTTGTGGGATACTTAAAATAAATTACTCCAACTCAATATCAATTCAAATTTTCCCTAGCATTAAACTTTTAAATTCTTTCTTATACTTATCTCTCAATAGACCTGAGGATGCTCACCTCGGCAGTGCCGTTCTGCCGAGGTGACCTCGTTTCGTCTCTCACACGAACGCAGTCATGTCCCGAGCATGACCCCTGAGCTCGGCCAGACGTCTGACCTCCTTCTTAGATGACCTCTGCACGTCTGACTTCAACCTCGACTGCACGCTGATGATGTCAACCCGCCTAACATCATCCAGGACCAGTGCTTTATCTGAAAAGTACTGATCCTCTTAATGGCTATTGCGCAAGGCTCCCCGTCACCCTGCCCAGACGGCTACAGTGACAGAGTCAGGCCACCTGACAGGGAACAGAGCCGTAATGGCAGGACATGGGTCCCACTAGCATGAGCCCTCCGTCCAGTCATCCACCCCAACTCTATAAATACCCCCCATGTACATCTCACAAGTAAGCATACTGTTCATTCACGTATACTATTGCTTTTCTCTCGTTCTCATACTAACTTGATCGTCGGAGTGATCCCAGGGGAGAAGCCCCGCCATCCATTTCGGACAAGCAAGCACGCTTCACTTCACCTGAGAAGGGATTGATTTAGGTCGGTCCAGTTGCCCACCAAAAAATCACCTCTTCAAGACCCTCTGTCATGGTGTTGAAAATAAACAATATTCATATAATATACGGTTTATGCAAAAGGAGGGAAAAAAGGGGGTAAAAAAAGGACCTCGTAGGGCTTGGTTTGAATAAGAGGGCAGCCCGAGCGCTTGGAGATTTCCTTCTTGTGTTAGAGGGCTTTCTTGGAGATTTCATCTCTGTTGAATTGCTCTTCATCTTTCCCTCCTCCATTTTTTTTTTCTTTTTTGCTCCTTCTTCTGTGTTGTACATGTTATAAACTAATTCGATTAGGGCAGACTAGTCACAGTAGAAAAAGACGCAGAAAAGCGCCCTCTCACTCGTTCAGCTGCACCAATCGTCGCCAACCTATTGTGGCCGTCTGTCTTTCTTTCCTCTTTCCTCCCTTCCCTCTCAAATTTCACCGCTACCGCCACAGCAACCACCACCGGTGCATATGATATGAAAGCCTCCTCGTCTTCTTCGCCCTTTTATTTTTCCTTCGTCTCCTGAATCTCTGCCACCCACTTGCTGTTTAGTGAAGAGTCTTCAAAGAAAGAATTTTGGGTTAAAGATTGATTTGTTATTTCTGTCTTTCTGTGCAATTTCTCATTAAATTTTTTTTTTCTAATTTGTATTTTGGGCTGAATAGCTAGGTGGGATACTTATCTTATTTTTGCATGTCTTCAGGTGCGGGAAGTTAGTGGGATACTAGCAAAAGATGCAGTCTTGTAGTGGAGCTGCTGTAGTTATGGGGTCACTTCAACAGCCCATTTGGATTAAGGGATCAGCTTTTCCCTGTAAAGGGTTTGGTATCAGTGGAAATCAGAATTATGTTAAACTAATTTCGGTTGGCGCATGTAGAGCATCTCAGCTGGGAGGCAGTTTGGTCACCGGGAGACCTCCATCTTCTGTTTCTGTTCCTGTGCCTGAAATTGGAGGTAATGGCTATGAGTCAACAGATTGCGATTATATTCCAATATGCAGCAGCAAGTCTAAACTTTTGAATTTCTGCCGTTTCTATAGTGAATAGGGTTCAATTTCAGTGAGTCTTTAGTTTTTTGTGAGTATTTGAATAAATGAGATTAGGGCTTAGTCAAATCAAAATACTATTTTGTAAATTAGGTAGTGGAAGCAGCTTTGAAGACTTCAATTTGAGTGAGTCTGATCCTGAAGTTCAGTCTATCATAGACAAGGAAAAGGAAAGGCAGTTTAAAAGCTTAGAGCTTATTGCCTCAGAGAATTTTACATCTCGAGCAGTAATGGAAGCTGTTGGTTCTTGCCTGACGAACAAATACTCTGAAGGATTGCCTGGTAAAAGGTTGGCTCTTGCATATTGGATGAAGCGTATTGATTTTGTGGTGTTACTTCTTGATAGTCCTTTTTCCCCTCTCTTGGTCCTTGTCTTTGTCTTTTAACTTTTAAATGTATCAGATACTATGGTGGAAATGAATACATTGATGAGCTGGAAACTCTTTGTCAACAAAGGGCTTTAGAAGCATTTCATTTAGATGGGAAAATATGGGGTGTAAATGTCCAGCCACTGTCCGGTTCCCCTGCTAATTTTGAGGTTTACACAGCCATTCTCAATCCTCATGACCGGATAATGGTAAGTTATATGCTGCCTACGTGCTGGTTGGGCTTTCAAAATAATTCCTGAAATATTAGTTTTAGATTCTTGTTGAAGTTCTTAATGGAGATTAATTGGTTCAGGGGCTGGATTTACCTCATGGAGGACACTTGTCCCATGGGTTCATGACTCCAAAAAGACGTGTATCAGGCACATCAATTTACTTTGAGTCTATGCCATATCGGCTTGATGAGTCCACAGGTGCATGATTATCTGTATTATGCTTCATTTTATTTTCTTCTTCTAAATACCAATGTTGATGTTAAAGTTTCTTTTCACTTTGATCAGGCCTTGTAAATTATGAGATGCTTGAGAAAACAGCTATTCTTTTTAGGCCAAAACTTATTATTGCTGGTGCAAGTGCATACCCTCGTGATTTTGATTATCCTCGCATGAGAAAGGTTCATTTCTAGCATTCTTGTTATATGTCCTTTGAGGAATCTGTATTTTTCTTTTTCTTTGTGTAGCATCTGGCGTATTCATTGCCTTTTGATAGAGTAATTGAATTCTGCATTGTTTGTGCTTCTGAAGATTGCAGATGCTGTTGGTGCTTTCCTCATGGCGGATATGGCACACATCAGTGGACTTGTAGCTGCTTCTGTGGTTGCCAATCCTTTTGAATACTGTGATATTGTAACAACAACAACACACAAGGTATATTATCTTTGATTGTGCAATTTTGTAGCATATACATTTATATGGTTTCAAAAATACCAACATAACAAAGAAACAATTATTTAGTTTAAATATGAGTTTTCGCTTTTCAAATATTGTTGGTTCTTTGTTTGAACAATCTTTGCTGGTGTCTTCCTAAGGCAACCATCTCACACAACTTCTGCCTTGATCCTATTCTTTGTGATGTTTTTAGTCTTTGAGAGGGCCCAGAGGGGGAATGATCTTCTTCAAGAAGGATCCTATCCTTGGTGTTGACTTAGAATCAGCCATCAATAATGCTGTCTTCCCAGGGTTACAGGTTGGTTGGGATCCTAACTTGTGCTCTCTTTTACTAGGATTTCCCTAGCACCAGGTTTGTTTAGTTTTTTGCTTTTGAAAGAAGTTAGTAACTTATAAAGAATGTTTGTTGACTTAGGGTGGTCCTCATAACCACACAATTGGGGGACTGGCTGTCTGCTTGAAGCATGCTCAATCACCAGAGTTTAAGAATTATCAGAACAAGGTCCTGCATTCTCTGTCTGTGAATTAATGTACTTGTCCCTGTTCTGACTTTGAAGTGTTCTTTTATAGGTTGTTTCAAATTGCAAAGCTCTTGCAGAACGTTTGTTTGAGTTGGGTTATAATTTGGTCTCTGGAGGAAGTGACAACCACTTGGTTCTTGTGGATCTCAGGCCATTGGTGAGTTTCTTCCTTGTATATAGTCTTCATGGTTTCTCAATCCTTATTAGAAATAGCACTCTACTTCTCTGCAGCTATCCTATGAACTAGCGGAAAAATGTGCTAAACGAAATATTTGGGAGCAGTTATTTTCCAAAATCAATGATGTCCATGGATCTACCTTAGTACGATGTAGCATATGAGTGCGATCCATTGAATAGATTATCTTCGTAGTTCTTGGATCAATTCAAGCTCTATGTCGCTCATGGATTGGTTGCTGTCTTACATTGTAGGGCATTGATGGTGCTAGAGTGGAGAAAATCCTTGATATGGCATCTATCACTTTAAATAAGAATTCAGTACCTGGTCAGTATTCAAAATTATCCTTCTCTAATTTGAACGTTCTCACCCTTTTCTTTTTTCTATCCTCAAATTCACATTGCTGCTTTTGAGAGTCTAGGGGATAAAAGTGCTTTAGTGCCTGGTGGTATTCGTATTGGCACTCCTGCAATGACTACCAGAGGTTTTACAGAGAAGGAATTTGTATCAGTTGCAGACTTCATTCATGAGGGTGTGCAAATTACTCTGGAAGCAAAACAGGCTTCTCCAGGTTCTAAGCTTCAAGATTTCATGAAATTCGTTACATCCAAAGATTTCCCTTTGGCGCATCGAATATCAGATTTAAGAGGGAGAGTTGAAGCTCTCACAACCAAGTTCCCACTCCCTGGTTTATGAGCTAATGAAACTTCAGAATTACATTTTGGTAAGACCACTAGAATTGAAATTAGTCATGGAACTTTGATAATATGGGTGCATGCATGTCAGCAATTTAGGAATATTGAGTGTGGAAATTGTCACAGAATTGATTTATATTCTTTGGCAACCAATAGCTACTCGAGAGATTCTGATGTGGTCTTCTCCTCTACATTTCGACTGCCTGTATCAATGTTCACAGTGCCAAAAATATGCTAGTAATTTTCCCTTATGCTGAGGGGCTACCAAATGGGGGTCAAGAGTTGATCCTTTTCAGTCGTCTTCCGTATATCAAAATTTGTTGAGAAAATCATCACATTAACTTTTTTTTTTCTTTTTAAAATCATCACGTAACTTGTTGAGTCGATAACATAAATGTTCTGTGATGATTATATCAAACTTATCGAGACTTGATATAATTATTTGACTCGATAACGTAATGTTCTATTGAATCTTCACGGAAGAGGTAAAAAATTATATCACTTGGAGGTCAAAAGATGATATCACTTGGAATATATCTGACAATTGGGCGGATTGATTTTGAATTGGGTTATCTTGAGTTATCTTAAATTCATGATTCAAATATGCTAACATATTAATTGATACATTTTTTATTGGTTAATTTTCTCACATATATTTTAACACAGATTTTTTTAACACATAAACATATTTTCATATGCATAAATATATTTTCACACACTAGTATGCTTTGACACACATGCTCACTTCTTAACTTGCTTGGAAACACATCATAAATAGAATAATATTTTATATTGATTGTATTGTGAATTTTAGATAATAAATTATACATTTAAATAGATTAGCTAAAAAATTTGTTTACGTTATACTTTTCTATACTATTAATTGATTGAAACTTATTTTTGTCACAATTTATTTAACACTTTCACTATTCATATTTGCTTTATTGTAAATTGTAATATTCGACGTATTTAAATTATTGAATGCTAGATTATACTCTGCTTGAAAATGTAGTTAAGAGACATAATTTTTTGTATTATAATATTGATGATGAATTATTACCAATGAAATAAAACAAGTTAGAGAAAAGTAAAAGAATGTGATTAGAATAAATTTAAAACTCTATTTTATGTACACAAAATATTAAGAAATAGAAGCCAGTAACAACATAAGGACAACAACTAAAAAACAAAAAAAAAAAAGAAAAAAAGGGCAGGAAAACAACATATTCTTAAAAGGCATAATAAATTATTATAGAAGTTGAGCAAGTTTAACAAATAAGCATGAGTTTTTTTTTCAAATTTCTTTTTTCTTTTAAATAAAAATTTAAATAATTGATTGAAAACATATATATGAGAATTGTGAATATAAATTGATCAATAAATTGTTAACATATGCCCAAATGCAAGTGATTGGGTATATGTGCATTGAATCTTGTATTTGTTGTTTTGAATTATGTTTAAACAGATTGGGTATTGGGTACCCAAATAAAAAATTTAACTCGCCTATTGAATAAGTTGGGTTGTTCTTATCCAACCCAACAAAATTCATAACTTAATTGACCTATCCCATTTTTTAAAATTAATGGGCGGGTAGGGTGGATTGTTGGATTTTGATTTTCTTTGTTAGTTCTAACTTCAAGTTTCTCTTGAATCTCTTCCCCCCCAACACCCCCTCCCTCCTCCCCCGACAAAAAGGGAATAAAACCTTGTTGTTCAAAGAATACAAACTAATGAACTATAGCTAGAAAGAAGATGAATTTTATTGGCACATTGGATCAACTAAGATAGAGTGGTGAAAATCGGCAGCACTAGTGGGGGTTGCTACTGAAGGCCCTTTTCCTATATTAGTATGAGAGGAGAAAAAACAGTCTTGTAAAAGAGCCAGGGATGAGATTGGTGAAATTTTTGGATAAAATATACTTTATATGTTGGGATCCAAGCACGGAATACACGACTATTGAAATATTAAGTACACAATAATTTAATGATAAACGAATCACAAACATGAAAGATAAATGATACATAAGATTTAACGTGATTTGATTATATCATTGAATCTACGTTCACAGAGAGAAATCTGTTTTTTATTATGAGAGAAAAAATCTTGTACAAGAATACAACTTTGAATCCAAGTTCAAACTTTTATATACCATCTCTCATCTCGTCTCTCAAGAATCTTCTCTTACCCCATGTATAAGGTTATATGTCGCCTTTGTGTGCTTCTTTGTAGTATGCCAATCCCTATCTATTTATAAGTTACATTACTTGGCCAATACCCAAGTAATAACAAGAAATAATTGCTAATTTCTAAATTGGTTTAGAATAGAAAATAACTCCTAATTGCTAAACCCATACAAATAGGAAATTCCTTGGTTACTATTTCAAGCAACTAAAACCAATTAAGAACTAGTTACTTGCACACAAAACAAGAAATCTGTCTAAAAAAAATTAAACAATTTCCTAACAAATCTCCACCTTAGCTATTATTTCTTTTAGCGACCATTTACCTTTAACTATCAAATAATATGGTATCAAACTACATATTCGAATCAATACAGTCCTGACTCTCAATTAATTCAATTGGTAAATGAACCTATGTAGTTACTCCGAGTCTAACTTCCTGTTGACTCGCGAGAATGTGCCTTAATTCAGGATCTCCCTTCGTAGGATTTCTTCTCACCACCATTTGTAACTTGGGATCCTATTTAGTTAGCTCTATTTCCAACCATTAAGGCAATCAGGTGGTAAAATTACCATAATTCTTCCCATACTCAAGACTGTCTCGCCATATGTGATTTTAAAGACTCTACCTACAACGAAAAACTCGTAACTATTAGAGCTTTCTGGCACTTGAAAATTAGATCTCTTTGTTTCTTTAGCACACATGCCACATCATCTAAAGAATATAATTTGAATCTAAAAATCATCCGAGATTAAGTATCAATTGTTGAAATTGTGAGAAAGTTTCCATCAATTCACGTCCAAACTTAATATTGGACTCCACCTTTTTCTTGACTCTTGAATCACATGCCTAGATTCACATTGTTAAGTGTTTTCATGCTTTCCAACTTTCCATCCTTCACCATCAATACTTTTTGTCAAACTTTTGAAACAAGGATATCACTCATTAAATTAATCAATTGATAACATCCACCAACTAACTTGATCTTAATAATCAATCAGGATCCAACTACGAACCCTGCTCTGATACCAGTTTGTTGGGATCCAAACGCGGAATACACGACTATTGAGATATCAAGTACACAACAATTTAATGATATACGAGCCACAAGCATGAAAAATAAATGACATGCAAGAGTTAACGTGGTTCGATTCGATCATCAAGTCTACGTCAACGTCCACGAAGAGAAATCCATTCTTTATTATGAGAGGAAAAACCCTATACTAAAATACAATTTAAACCCAAGTCCAAACTCTTGTATATTATCTCTCATCTCTCAAGAATCCTATTTCACCCTATGTATAAGGCAATATGTCACCCTTGTATGCTTTTTTGTAGTACGCCAACCCACTTATTTTTAAGTTACATTATTTGGCAAATATTCAAGTAATAACATGAAATAATTGTTAATTTCGAAACTGGTTTAAACTAGGAAATAACTCCTATTTTTTAAATCTATAAAAATAGGAAATTCTTTGGTTACTATTTCAAGTAATTAAAATCAATTAGAAAACTAATTACTTGTACACAAAACAAGAAACCTGTCTAAAAGAAATTAAGTCAACTTCCTAACATTATTCCTCTGTAATTTAGTGATTTTTCATATAACTTCCCTTAGTTTCAAAAACTAACCTTCTCACAGTTTGGACTGAAGTGTCAATGTGACGGAAATAATTCTCTGTAATGGAACTCAAGGAAATGCTGAGAATGTCCTTATTTAAAAACTAAAATGATTGAAATGATCAAAATATATAAATTTAATATGCGTAAATGTGACGGAAATAATTCTCTGTAACGGAACTCAAGGAAATGCTGAGAATGTCCTTACTTAAAAACTAAAATGATTAAAATGACCAAAATATATAAATTTAATATGTGTTGGCACATTAAATTAAAGCTCAAAATTAGAAATTTTCATATTATTATTTAACAGTATTTTAGCCAAGTTAAGGTTTTAGCAATTATATTTGAGTCAAGTTATGATAGTTTTATTATTTAGAAATTAGTATTTTATTATGAAGGTTCTTATAATTGTAAAATGTATTTATCAAATCATCTAGTCTACAAATAGGAAATCTTATTATTGTATCTGTTGAGAAGAGTGAAATTTGATAGACTTATACTTATGGTGTGTAGTTAATATATTATTGTTGGTATTAATTCCTCTTCTCCTACACATATTCTTATGTGTGTAAATTGCCTCCCCATTATATTGATTTTATGAAATTTATAACCTATAACTTTTTGATGGAATTTTTTAGTTCTACATCTAGTATCCGAGCTCTAGGTTTAAGAAATTGATCTTGGGGTGACTGTGAATATTGAAGAATCTTCTCGGTTACAAGATTAGTTGTGCTTGTTTTTTGCTATCATAATTAGAGTATAAGAATTACTAAGGATGGCAACAGGGCGGGTTGCCCGCCCCCCGCCCAGTTGCCTACAAATTCACCGCGCCCCCGCCTCGTCCCCAGTCTCCCGTTCCCCCTGCCTTGTCCCCGCCCCACCCCGCTTCTCCCGCGGGTGCCCCCGCGAGACTAATAAAAATTTGTTATATAATTTTATTATAATTAAATTTTAGCAAATAATCAAGTACTAAAATATCAACACATCACCAAATTATTATTCATTGTAATTTCACAATTGAAAGTTA
This sequence comes from Coffea eugenioides, assembly GCF_003713205.1. Lineage (NCBI taxonomy): Eukaryota > Viridiplantae > Streptophyta > Magnoliopsida > Gentianales > Rubiaceae > Coffea > Coffea eugenioides. Next base: position 43,641,930 of record NC_040040.1, read on the forward strand.
TAAAAAAAATCAAACAAAAGTTATTTGAATACAATCCAACTTGATGAAATAAATACAACTAAAGTAGTCAAGTTTTCACTTTTAGCACAAATACAATCACTATTTTATTATTGTGCTTATGTTTTTTGTTTGAGAAAAAAATGTTATTGTATTAAGTGTAATTAGGGATTTAGTACAAATGTATTAGTAAATTTAGTATAATCAATTAATAATTTGTATTAGTACACATATATAATTATTAGTATAATTGATAATATCAATTATATTACATATACTAATATACATTATATAATACATATAACTAATAATATCATTATCATAAGTTTGTAACTAATTAAATTATATATTATATATATAAATATATACATATATATATTTTATATCTTATTTTTTTAAAGCGGGTCGCGGGGCGGGGGATGTACCCCCGCCTCATTTCTAAGTTGGGGGGAAAAAATCCCCCTCGCCCCATTAGCCTCCCACGGGGCAGGTGCCCCCATTGTCATCCTTAAGAATTACTATTGTGAAGAAGTAAGTTAATTGACTAAGATCACAAAGTTGGTCATGGAGTATCCAATTGGTGAATATTGGATCATAAGATTGATCTAGAAGAATTGTCAAATTAATTGTGATTGTGAAGACAGAAATTAGAGAAGAATCTTGTCAATGAAATTGTGATTATGAAAATCACAAAGTGAGTTGTTAATAAATTGACACCAAATTGCATGACAAAAACAGTCTATCCAGGTGCGTGGATTATTGCAATGATAAAAGTGTTTGAAGATGAATAACTAGTACAAAGTAATATTGATATAATTTGCAAAGGAAATTATTGTTTGTGGTGGTAGTAAGCTGAATCCAATAAAAGACTTGATTTAAGGGAGGCAAAGTTGACATATTAAATCAAGGTTCAAAAATAAAAATTTTCATATTATTATATATCAGTATTTTAGTCAAGGTTTTAGCACTTAGATTTGAGTTAAGTTATGACAGTTTTATTATTTATGAATTAGTATTCTATTAGGAAGTTTCTTATAATTGTAAAACTTGTTTATTAAGTCATCTAGTTTATAAATAGAGAGTCTTATTATTGTATCAGTTAAGAAGAGTGAAATTTGATAGACTTGTTCTTATGGTGCGTGGTTAATATATTATTGTTGGTATTTATTCCTCTCCTCATACACATATTCTTATGTGTTTCATAATGATTTTATGACATTTATCTCCTATGAATTTTTGATGAAATTTTTTAGTTCTACAATATGCATGACACTTTAATCCCTTATAGTTTTATGTTTTACTACATAACCTCCTTATTGTTATTGTTTTACCACATAATTTCTTATGATTTTCAAAATATATACATAACCTCCTTTTGGTTAATTAATAATTTTCAACTTTACAAAGGGATACTTTTGACATTTTTAGTTGACTCCATTACAGAATGCAAATTCCGTGTTTTGGACACTTCAATCTAAACTATGAGAGGGTTATATAGAGCTTTTGAAACTACGAGAGGGTTATATGAAAAATTACTAAACCATAGGGGGATAAAATGTATTTTACTCGAAATTTTTACTTCGCAGAAGAAGAAGCATAGCAAGCATCCCAATAATCAAGATATACAAGCCAAAAAGCATGCAAAAAAAAGTGATGGAGATGATGAGATACTGAAAAAGAGTAATAGTAAGCATTGTTTTAAAAATCGGATTAGATTGGCCGGTTTGACTAATAGGACTGCGAAACATTCATAACTCCGGTCTGGTTCATACTTTGGATTGACTGAACTTAGAAACTAGTAAGAACTTTTCAAACCATCTGAATCGAATTGAATCGTTTAACTGGCGGATTTTTTTTATTTTGTCTATTAAATTGAAAAAAATAAAAAAGAATAGGTTTTCTTCAAATTTAAAAACTAATTATTAAATGCCACATCCACTCACTTTCTTCTCATTTTTTTGCCTTTTATCAATTTTTCATGTCTATTTTCTATTTTCCTAACTTCCTCCAAACTCCAAATTTCTTTTTTTTTTTTTAAGTTACAATCTCTAAATCCCAAAAATGTGAATTAAAATTTAAATTTACAATATCTAATTCCCATAGATGTGAATTTCGTATAATTTCAGAATATTGTGATATTTTTGGGTTAGATTTATGGGTTAGATTTAAGATCATTTTTTTGGTAGATACAATTGAGATTGAGATGAAATTATTTGTTTCAACTTATAATTTAAAAAATTTATTTATGAAAATCCAAGTTCTTTCTAAAAACCCTAACTCTTTAAGGGTTAGCTACAGCCCACATGGCGGCCTCTTGGCCGCCGCTATCCTTGGAGGCCGTCATCAGGCCGCCGGGGAAGACATTTGCCGATGTTGTTGTAGGGGAGCCGTCGACATCCAATATCCTAGACCTGGGATCGCTTGGCATCCATAGAGGAGAGCCAGCTTTGGTGCTCTAAAAGCAGGAGATGATAGCGCTTGCGGAGCCATATAAGAATGCTCTCATCGGGAAGTTCGCCTACAACAGACCAACCATGGAAACTATACGGAGGTTTTTTGTCGCACTGGGATTGAAGGGCTCTTGTTCGATAGGTCTATTGGACGCTAAGCATGTCCTCCTACGCCCTACTACTGAGGAGGATTACACCAGAATTTTTTTTCGCCACACGTGGTTTATTCAGGGATCGCCGATGACGGTGTCGAAATGGACATTGAATTTCAATGTCAATCAAGAATCCTCCATTGTTCCGATATGGGTAATGTTGCCGGGGTTGCCTCTACCTTTTTTTGACAAGAAATATTTATTCAAGCTGGGCTCGTTGATTGGACGACCACTGCAAGTGGATTCAGCAACCTTGAACTTGAAGTAGCCTTCGGTAGCGCGGCTCCTTGTGGAAGTGGTTGTTGCAAGGAGCCCTGCTCCTCGCATTTGGATAGGGGATGACGACAGTGGTCACTGGCAGAGGGTGGAGTACGAAGAATGGCCAAATTTTTGCAGCTTCTGTGAGAAGGTGAGGCACTTGGAGAATGGGTGTTATAGGAAACATCCATCCCTTAAACCTGTTCAACAGAATGTTGAGGGGGAAAAGCGGGCTTCTCAGGTTTATAAACCCAAACTCCTGATGGGCAGAGGAAAAGAAGTTGTAGCGGAGTATATAGGGTTATCACAAGACACACCAATGGCAACGATGATTCACCAGGATGCTTTAGCAACGTACATTGGGAAGGGCTTTCACTCCTCGCCGACAGCTTCAGCAGACGCAGCTATAGGCCTAACGGATGCGTCTCCACAACATGGGCGTGAGGATAGCAGGCTCCCTCTTGCGGCACCAGCTATTGCAGTCGCGGACACCACAAAGCCCACAGCTAATTGGAACTACCTGGACGTCGTCGAGAATGGAGAGCTCTCGTCATTTCCGGAAGGCACCGTTGCAGACCTAGGGGGCGAGTTGCGGAAATTGACGTGGGCTGAAAAGCCTCCAGCACCTATGGTTGTTCCTTCAAGGACCGGCTCAGCCTCTAGGAGGGAGGGAGAAGAGAATAATTGCACCACAGAGTCTACCCAGGACACGCAGGAGGTGGCTCCGGAACCAGTCACAACGTCCAACAGATTTGCGACTTTGGAGTTACTGGATATGGAGGCGCTGGATACGGCGTGACCTCTGGGTCGTTGTTGCTCTGTAGCTGGTCGTTCTCTCTCTTCGCCGCCGCAAGCTCTGCATGGACTCCGGAGGAAGTCATTAGAAGGACCCCAGGGAGGTGGCATCCCCCTCCAAGAGCTCAAAGCATTCCAGCAGGCCGTGAACCAACAGTTGCAACGGACCCTGCTGATTGAGGATCAATTGCCGCCTGGAGCGGTGATTGATTCCAAGGATGTGGAGCTCCTTAATGCTCTCTCTAAAAAGCCAGGTAGCCCTCTTAATTACAACAAACGATTGCAACACTTTCTGTCTCAAGCTAGAGCCTCCCTATGTACTGATGATTAGGCCGCTTAATTTGCTAGTGTGGAACATACGGGAGGCGTCTAGGCAAGACTCTCAGCGTCTTCTCCGTAGGTTATGCCAACAAAATCAGATTCGTGTGGCAGTATTGTTGGAACCAATGACGGGACAGGAGCACTTACAAACTATTTGCCGATTCCTGCATTACATGCGAGCTCAATCATTTTTGGAGAGAAAGATCTGGGTTTTCTGGAATGAGGACCTGCCCATTAGTTTTTGGGAAATTGGGGACCAGCTAGTCCATATGTCATGGGAATGGGACAACTTCCTCCTTTCTTTTTCGGCGGTATATGCGAAGTGTATGATGGTCGGTAGACGGGTGTTGTAGGAGGAGATGCAGGAAGTTAGTAATGAAATGTTGGGGCCTTGGATGGCGGCAGGTGACTTCAATGTCATCTCCAAGGCTAGTGAACGGTCTGGGGGGGCTTCTCCAAATGTCCGCAACATGGAGGAGTTTAATGACACATTGTTTAGCTGTGGATTGGTGGACGTTGACTTCGATGGTTCGCCTTTTACTTGGACGAATAGGACGATGTGACAACGCTTGACAGGGCACTGGTCAATGAAGCTTGGTCGAATATGTTCGAAGTAACTAAAGTGTCTCACCTGGTCCGGGGAAGATCAGACCATGTCCCACTCCTGATCAGGTGCGGGCAAACGCCAAGGCATGGTTCGGCATTCTGCTTTCTCAATATTTGGGGCAAGCACCCGACCTTTTTGGAAGCGGTACAAGAAGCGTGGCGAGAACCAGTACAACTAGGGGGAATGCATGGATTTTTCAGGAGGCTGGCCAATACCAAAGCAAAACTTCGGCAATGGAATGCTCAATGTTTTGGTAACATCTCACACGCGGTGCAGTGGACCGAGGAGAGGTTGCGGCAATGCGAGTTCGAGTTTCAACTGCGATGCGATGAAGTTTCGAGGACCGAGCTCGGGGAAGCTAGGACGGCATTTACATGGGCCTTGGCTGTAGAAGGTGAGTTATGGAGATTGAAGTCGGCTATAAAGTGGATTCAGGTGGGGGATGCCAATACTCATTTTTTCCATTCAATGGTCAAGCAGAAGCGAAGTGTTAATTTTATCTCCCGTATCAAAGGGGAGAGGGGTCAGTGGATTGAAGATGAGTTGGGAATTAAGGATTCAGTTGCCCAGTTTTGCTCCAAACTCTTTTCTTCAGAGCGGGAGGGTAGGACGGCCCCGATTCTAGACTTCTCAGTACTTGGGGTGACTCTGGCAAAGAATGAGATGATGGAGAAATTGCCGACGCTGGAGGAATTAAGAGAAGTCATTTTTGCTCTTTCACCTGAGAGCGCTCTGGGGCCGGATGGCTTTGGGGTCGGTTTCTACCAACAGTGTTGGGAGATTATTAGCAGGGATCTGCTGCAGGCTGTGCACGATTTTTTTAAAGGGGGTGTATTACCAAAGTGCTTCTCCAGCACTCTCATAGTTCTTATTCTGAAGGTCCCTGGGGCGTCCCAATGGCAGGAATTCCGTCCCATTAGTCTCTGTAATACGAGCTCAAAGATTATCTCCAAAATTCTGGCCAACGGCATAAATCGACTGCTGCCTAGGTTGATATCGCCTTGGCAGACGGGTTTTGTGCCAGGAACGGGTATTGTGGATAATATTTTGCTAGCCCAAGAAATGGTGTTGGAGCTCGATAGGAAATTAACCTCCCCGAACTTGATACTCAACTTGGATATGGAGAAGGCGTACGATTGGGTGGAATGGAGCTTTTTAATTTTTATGTTGCGGCAATTTGGCTTTCATGAATGGGTGGTGGACTTAATCTTTCGTACGTTATCGAATAACTGGTTTTCGATTTTGATCAATGGTTCTCCGGCAGGGTTCTTTAGGTCTTCAAGGGGTGTTAAACAAGGTGACCCGTTATCTCCAACATTATTCCTACTAGTGGCTGAATTCTTAGGCTGGGGTTGCATCACCTCTTCTCTCAGGCGGAGGGTTATTTTTATGTGTCGGCAGGGTAAAAAATTCCCTACCTAGCCTTCGCGGATGACATTCTGATCTTTACAAGGTGCTCAGAAACAGGTCTGGATGCTCTGAAGATTTTTCTTGAGAATTACCAGGCCTGTTTGGGGCAAAAGGTTAACTCGTCGAAAAGCTCCTTCATTCTGTCGCCCCAGGCATCAGAGGAGCAATGTGCATGGGAGAGCTCTAAACTACAGTTCTCACGTCAAGACTTGCCGTTCACTTATCTTGGGGCTCCCATTTCTAGGGGAAGGAACACCTGCTCGTTATTCGACAATGTCGTTTCCCGTATACGCGAGCGTGTGTTCCATTGAAGTTCGAGATTGTTGTCTTCAGGGGGGAAGTTGGTGCTGCTTTGACACGTCCTCACGATGATTCCATTGTATATACTGTAGGTGCTACACCCCCCAAAAGCGGTATTTATGAGGCTAGTAAGGATCTATAATTCATTTCTATGGGACAAGTCATCTGAGTCACGGAGTATTCACTGGGTGGCCTGGGAGAAGTTGTGTTACCCCCAAGAGAAGGGAGGGTTAGGGTTTCGATCCCTTGCGGATATGTGCTCGACTTTTGACTGCAAACTATGGTAGAACTTGAAGAAAAATGATTCGGTTTGGCAGACTTCATGCTGGCTAAGTATGTCAAGGGGACGCACCCCTCTAGGGTCCAAGTGAGTCGACCCTCCACGCTGTGGAGACGGTTGGAAAGATTTAGGGAGACAGTGGAAGGGCGTATTCGGTGGTGTGTGGGTAAGGGGTTTATCGACTTTTGGTATGATCGGTGGCTCGCCGACCTGCCAATTGCAGATATGGTTCCTGTCTCGAATCCTCCGCATATGGTGCTAGCGAAATTTTTTGATAACGTAAATTGGAAGGCAGAGCGGTTGAGGGAATGGGTGCCGAAGGAGCTAGTATGGCAAATTCTCGAGGTTCGCTTTTATCCGGACCAGGAGGACTGCATGGTTTGGGTAGGTTCGGCTGCAGGGGATTTTTCAATCAAGGCTGCGTGGGAGGCCATTAGACAGAAACGTAGCACCTCACGTGTGGATACTTTTGTTTGGAATAATACGGTCCCTATTAAGATTTCTTTCTTCGTCTGGAAGCTACTTCAGGGATGGGTGCCCTTGGAGATGGTCTTGAAGAGGAGAGGCTTCTACCTGGGCTCGCGTTGTTCCTACTGTCGCACGGTGGAGGAATCCATTTTACATGTGTTTGTGACTGGTCCGGTGGCGCAGGAGGTTTGGGGACATTTTTGGAGACGATTCTGGATTTTGAACTGCCCGACCTCATCGGTCTCAGCAACACTATCTCGTGGTTTTACTCGACTTCTCTGGTGGTATTTGGTCATATTCGCACAATTATCCCTCTACTCGTGTTATGGTTCTTATGGAAGAGGAGGAATAAAGAAAGGCATGAAGGACTTTCTGGTCAGGCTCGAGAGGTTGTTTTCATGGTTGAGCAGTTTATCGACCAGCTGGGGAGGGCTAGGATGCTATCAGGGGCCGCCTTTAGGGGGGACCTGGAGGATCCCTGGTCTCGGTGGACGGTCTCTGGGAAACTGAAGTGCAGAGTGATGACAGTCTCTTGGAGGAGACCCCCGTCGCAGTGGCTCACGCTCAATACAGACGCCAGTGTCAGCCACGGCCGGGCTTACGGGAGAGGTTTGGTGTGCGACTCTAATGGCAGGCTAATCTTCGTTTTCTACAAGGAGTTTTGTGAGTTGGATGTACTATCGGCAGAGAGCTCCTCACTGTTGTATGGACTCCAGCGGTGCTCGGAAGGATTCACGGGATGTCTACTGGTGCAGGTGGACTTGGAAAGTCTAGTTCGATTGCTCAAGTCATCAGCTATAGCCAAGTGGCCGCTCTGCAACACGATCAGGAGCATATGAGCATTGCTTCTCCGCTTTTCGGCCTCGGTCCAGCATATATATAGGGAGGCGAATTCCTCTGCCGATATGCTATCTAAGCTGAGGCTTCCATCGGAGTTATTTTGTACCTTGCAATACCAACTTCCAGGGAGGATTCGGGCGGCTCTGAGTCTGGATTGTCAAGAGTTTTGCTATGTACGCATGCAGGTGGACAAAGGGTAGTCGTGTAGTGATGGGGGGCGAACGGTTTGTATACTCGAACTTATTGTAATTGCTGGTTATGAATAAAGGAAAGGGCTAGCATCCCCACCCGTCGCGGGTTTTGCCAAAAAAAAATAAAAAATAAAAAAAAAGTTCTTTGGAAATAGTAAACTTTTCATCATATAAAGTATTAAATTAGTCCATTGCATGTGTTATTTTGTGCATATATATTTATATAAATTATTTTTAAAAAAATTTTTCCTTTAAACACTGAAAACAATGTGCACTTTAAGTGTTATGGGGACTTCAAATTATATGATGATATATGATGGGGACTTCAAATTATATGATGATATACGATTTATTTTATGTTGGAGATGTATGGACTTGTTATTAGAAATGTGATTGTGGTTTGAAGTTATTGAAAATTGAGTTTGCTAGTGGGGAGTTTCGCCCATTTATAATGGGAGACTCTGCCAAAATTTTTTGAAAATCTTGTCCAAAATTACAAAATTGCCCCACATTTTTTCAAAATATTTCAATTTGGTCCAATAGGGAGTAAGTTCCATACCATTAGTGATTCAAATTCTCTTATTTTGAAGTAAATATATGTACCTAGAAAAATTCATTCCAAAATTAACTTGGAAATAACTATTATGTGATTAAGATTTTGCTTTTAGAAAATTATATCTTATAAAGTGGAGGAATTTATGCTTAAAAATTGCAATGTTTAATGAAATTTCTTTTTGTTGCTTGATTTTACAAAGTTGAGTGATAAATGTGGTCATTAATGTACTCTTCTTATGATTATGAATTTGTTGAGAGGGAGGTGTTTGTTTGGTAGAAAATAAGGGAGAAAAGGCAAAAAAAGAGAAAAAGGAAAGAAGAAAAGAATAAGAGCGGTCTACTTCAATGATTCTTGTACTTAGTAATTGGGAGTTCTCATCTAAAAATTTCAATTTTCATGCAAAACAGTACTTGAATTAAGAGTATGCATAACAACTTAACTATGCAAAGTGTTGAGTAATCGGGAATGTTCATTTAAAAATGCCAATCTTCACATCAAAAGGCACTTTTACAAGTTAAGTAAGTATTTGTTAAGCATATGAATAATTCTCTCTTTGAATTTGAGAAAAAGATGATCATGGGATTAGGAAGTTATTTATTGACTATATGATTCACTTGTTTGTGAAATTGTGATTGGAGGAGAAATTGAGTTGAACTTATTGAAATCATGGTATACTATCTCTCATTTACTTAATATTATGAGTACTTGAGGAAGAATGAATGATTACATAATAGTTATTTACTTAAGTTTTGAGGAATTGAATTTCAAGGTTGCATGCATGTTATTTCAAACTTTTGGATCATTGATGACTTGTATTTTTTATTGCTCGAGGACAACCAGTGATTCAAATATGGGGAATTTGAAGAGTGTTTATTTTACTTATTTTTAGTGTGTTTTATTACTTAACTTCTGGTGTGTTTTTAGGATAAAAGGATGAAAATTGGCTCCTTTATACAATTGTTTCTTCAAGTTGTTAATTTAGCTACAATTTGCATTTGAACAAATTAATGTACAAGATTGTTTGGTTCTTGTAGGTTTTGGTATTTCAGAGATTGATTTGAATCAAGTGAAGTTGAAGAAATGCATTAGAGGAGATTTGGAGATGATTTGGTCTTGAAATCAGGTTAAACTTGAAGAAAATTCAGAATCAAGAACCTCAATGAGGAAAACATGGAACATGCCTCATATAGATCTCATTCTAAGTTCCAAATTCAACAGTTTGAGGAAAGACATGAATCTGAAATGAGAGCCATACCTCATGGATCTCTGAAGCTTGTGTTTCAACTTCATAAGAAGTAGGGGAATCGATCTGTGAGGTGCATATCGCAGATCCAGGTCACGGATCTCTGTTGTGGCTATGCAAATTTCTTTGTAACTTGTAGACTTTTAACACAACTTTTCAGCTTATTTTCCAGCACAAATTTCGGATGCCTTCTGCACATGTCTTGAAGAAGCAATTTTGTTCCTATGTCATGAAGCAAATTAGTTAAGGTTTCTCTTCTATAAATACATAGTATTAGGAATTCAAGAGGAGACTCAGAGAAAATTTTGTAAGGTTGGAGGCTTTTTTGAGAAGAGCCTTGAGAGTGGCAGTTGAGTAGAAGAAACTTTTATTCTTGGGAAAGTGATGAACAAGTGTAAAAGGAAACTTGAGGAATTTTATTTCAAGATATTGAACAAGATTTCTTCATCCTTGCTCTTTACATTCTTGTGTTCATTGATGCCTTATTACATGAGTTTATTGTGCTTAAACGTATTTAACTTTATGTCTAGCTAAACTATTTTCTCCTTGGGTGAAGATGAACTTGCTTTTATCATGATATGAAGTAATTTTGATTGATTTTTTCTATCTTATGAATTTTTTAGTTCATGAATTTATGCTCATATTTGTAGTTGCTTGATCACCAATTATGAATCATTTAATCATTTGTTGAGCATTGAAGATTTCCATACAAGTGTAGACCGATATTCATGGAGCCTGAAGAACATGTTCACATTGTGTAGGAGATGTATTTAGGTGGATCTAAACTAAACTACATAGATCTTCATAAACTAATATCAAATAATCGTGAAAGCATTAATCAAATAAAATTGGACAATATATCCTTAACAAGTCATGAGTTAATGGCCTAAATCAATTGGATTATTTCTTAATCTTAAATAACAAGGGATTTGTAAACCCTAGGAAGTTCTTCTACTAAATTCTCCATTGTCAATTTCATTGTTTCTATTAATTTAATTGGTATTTTTGCTTTTACTTGATTTCTTGGTTGTTTAGATAATAGAGCGAGTTTAAAAAGCTATAGTAATTACCCAATATCTTAGGGGTCAACCCTAATTATCATTACACTCATTGTCCTTTATACTTGCAAAATATAGAGTAATTGGATTTAATTGAATTGATAATTAGGAATTTTAACTTGAAAGCCTAACTCACGTCAGGAATACTGCTTTCTTGCATAGAATTTTAAGGGGACATGCTACCAAGAATATGTACTATGTTTAGTTACAAATTAAGGAAATAGTGTGACTCAATATGATTAGGTGAAAGAGGTTCCAATTTAGTATTATAATACTCATTTTAGTAAGTTGTATCCTTTAATCCTAACAAAGTAAGCAAATTTAAACAACTACTCTCTTATTCTCTCTCAAAAGAACATCAACAAATGTTACAAATTCCATTGATAGATGATGAGGTCAAGCAACCCAGTTTTAGAATAAAAAATGGAAAGTACTTGGCTGAAATGGGTTTACTGTTGAAATTTTCAAAGGTAGTTGGGAATTAGTTGGTCAAGAAGTTATTGACGCATTGAAATTTTTTTAAATAGAATTATATATTTTATCCCCTCAACAGTACTTCTTTGACATTGATTCCAAAGGTAGAGGATGCTCTACAGATGAAACGCTATAGGCCTATATCTTATTATAATGCACTTTATAAATGTGTTGTTGCTATGCAAACTACTAGACTAAGGAGAGTACTACCTAAGTTTTTGCCACTTAAAGTGCATTTGTGAAGGGTAAACAATATCTTGTTAATGCATGAGTTGGCGCAAGGGTACTACAGAAGTGGGGGCAAACCAAGGGTTGTGATTAAAGTGGATCCAATGAAAGCCTATTGATCGACAATTTCCTGTAAACGCATAAGGTCGAACATAGTAATAAATCACCTGGAGTAGTCCAGGGGTCATACCCATAGGGACGGATTAACTTCCTACTTTAATTTTCGAGTATAAAAGATTGAATCTATAAAGAATTTATATTATCAATGAAAAGCTAGTGGTTGATTTAATTAAACTAATAAGGAGTGAGAAAACAATAGTTGTGCAAGTTTAGGGTTCAGGTTTTAATCAAGAGTTCGAATTAATTCCCCAATTATTTTTCTTGTCAAGTTATGAACGCATCACACAATTGTATTCTAGATCATTTCTCGATATATCTAACATGTGCTCAATTAACTTTTATGTCTTTCTCGAGATGACAAATGTTAACTAAACCCTTGAAGAGCCTAGGTGATATCTATGCGTCATACAAATCGTAACCTATTCTCGTGATTATATTAAATATAATTATCTATCTAGTGCACGGTTGTATCTCATTTCTCAATTCAATACAAACCCAAAAGTCATGTTCATGGTGATCAAGCATAAACATGCAATTAAGAGCTAGATAGATAAATCATGGCAAAAAACAAGAATTACAATTGAAAGAATAAATCAAATCTCCTTCATAAAAACCCTAACCTTAGAAAAAATTTAATGCAACATGATGAAAGAATTAAACCATGAATTCAAGAAGTAATACAAAGGAAAATAGTTGAGGACAAGGAACTTCTCAGTGCTTTACTCCAACTTCTCCCTTGTGCTCCTTGTCCCTCTTTTCTCATGCTTGGTCTTAATCTCCAAGAAAAGCTATGGGAAAAGATGAAAGAATATGTTGCCCTGGGTAAAACTAATGTTTTTCCTCCTTAAAACGACCAAAACATCTCCTATTTATAGCTATTGCACGATGCCATCGAATGCTCCTCAGAATAGGTTTCTTATTGCAGATGAAAAGCATGCGCGACTGATATCCGACGAAGACTGGCGCCGGTCATTGAGTTTCAATAGTGATATCTAGCTTTTGGTGATGTCCAACACCGGTCATTGATGCAATTTTCAGAAATTCTTCTATTGTCCCTCCAAATTTGAATTCTTCTCATCTTTTCCACCCAATTCCTACAATTACTCAACTCAATCCCTGTGACATCAATATAACCTCAACTAAGCAGCTTTTCGTCCAATTTAAATACATAGAGCATGAATATGACTCAAGAATACCTAATAAATTCTTATAATCTTCTCTCTATCACTTATGATACTGTTGGCGGGGAATTCTTATTTGCTGCTAAGCATACAATAGGACTTCTTGATCAATTTGTGAAGTGGATTGTGATGAATATAACTACAGTTTAGTTCTCTATTAAAATGAATAATATACTAACTGATTCTTTCCTTATGAAAGATGACTCAAGTAGGGAGATCCTCTCTCTTCCTACTTCTTTATTATAGCTATGGAGGTCTTCTCAGCCATTCTTCAGTGGAATATGATTCAACATTTGATTTTCATCCCAAATGTGTAGGGTTGCAGCTGTCTCATGTTGTATTTGCTGATGATTGATTTCTAATCTCAACAGCTACTAATAAATCTTTCAAAATTCTTAAATAAACTATTGTTGAATTTGAAGATCTATCTGGACTCGAGCCAAATTTTAGTAAGAGTCGTTTCTACTTATTTCGTGTGGGGTATGAGGAAAATGAGCAATTATGGAGTATAAGGGAGATGTCACAAGGTGTGCTACTTGTGAAATACTTGGAGCTTTAATTGACTTTTAATAAGTTGAGCTACAAAGATTATCAACTAGCGTTCATCAAGATTTAACAAAAGATTTATGATTGGACACCTGAAAAGTTGAGCTATCGGAAAAGTGCAACTTATACAGTCTATACTAAATGGAATTTACTTATACTGAATTAATGTCTTTATTTGGCCAAAAGTAGTGATTAAAAGATCAACGGTCTACTTGTGTCCTTTCTATGGATAGGCAAAGTGAGAACCAAATATGTTGCTAAAATGGAATGATAAGACGTTTGTAAACCCAAGTAGCATAGGGCCCTAAGAATATATAATAGTTTCCATTGAAATCAATGTTTGATTTTAAAATTTATTTGGAATCTCTACAGGAAGAAAGACTCTTTTTGGGTCAAATGGTTTCATTCTGTTATATTGAAGGATCAAAACTTGTGGACAATGACATTCAATTGAAGATGGCAGCATCACTTTTATCTTTTGGTATCACAATTGGCATCCACAAGGACCTTTGTATTTGAAATAGTCTAAATCTTTACTAAAGAGTTAGGCCTATATCATTTTTCTATAGTTATGACTTGGAGATAAATGGATGCTGGGCTTGGCCAAAAAGAATGATATTTAATTCTTTGATATACAAGTTTCAACAAGTCACTCCTAGTTGTATGCTATAATAGGTACATAGATAAGATCATATTAAATAGAATGGCTCTACCTCTAATGAATTTTTGTAACGCTAGCAATGCAAAAAATTTATCAACAAAAAGCAAAGTAGAATGGTTTCAATTGGTATGGGGCACAGGCTCCATTCCAAAGTTGATGACTAAGGATAGCTTCTACAATAGGGAATTGCAAAATCTTATCTAGTTGTATGCTATGTGATCTAGTAGATGAAACCTTGAAGCATTTATCTTTTGATAGTGTATTTTCTTGATGTGTATTAGGATAAAAGGTGCAGAAACTAATTTTTTTTTTTTTATATATATACAGAGAGCCTTTACCATGGAGTCATGAAATGTGATAATGGTGCAATCACTCTGATGAGGAGTCCTTTGGTGCCAAACTCAAAAAATTAGTGCTATCTCTAATTGTGTGGTATTTATGTAAGAGAGAAATAGGAGAGCGTTTCAACATTGTGCTATAAGTACTATTAAGATGAATCGTAATATTGGAAAAGTCATTCAGTTTTATGTGGTATTATGGCCCAAAGCGCCACGCACTTAGGAGAATTGGCAGCTAGTATTGGAGTAGGGATTACCTTAGGAATGCTTACTTGATTTAGTCATCCAGTTGTAATAGCTCTCCTTTTCTGCTATAATATTCAAATAGAATTTCTATGTTTTGAGTTTTGAGATTTTAATCAATAGCTTCGGGTATCTAGAATTGTCTCCTTAATTTTCATTTTATTTCAGATTGGGGATTTGGTAGAATTTCAAATTAGAGACTCAACACATACACAATAGATTATTGAAGATTTGATTGTTTTGTTGTGTATAATTGATTTAAATACATTTGATAGAAATTCTTTTGTTATTGGAAGAGTTCAATTGTAATTTGATATAACATTTGACTACTTATAATTTGTAATCAATATATGAGTAAAAAAAGAATTTCTGGATTGTAAAACGTGATATTTTAGCGTATTTGTCCATTATATCAATGTTGCATCCATGTTTGAGGTGGAGTTTTTTGCTATGGGAAAATTAAATAGATAAAGAAGGAAGAAATAGAGATAGAATAGCATTCATAACACCTTATATAATTGCATTTACATGACAAACTCACTTGTAAGTTTTATTTATGCTTTCCATATTTTCTCCTAGAAATTATAACCACATATTACTTCTATTAAAGAATAGAAATGACATTCATTGATTCTCAAACAAATATTGTAGACTATATATTTGAAATAACTTGCTTCCTAGATTTTGCATAAGCATGAATACGCCATATGATTTTTTTTCAATATATGAGGGGAAAGATAATCGGCTGCTGAGGTTGACAATTTTTTAGCAGGAATAAGAATCTGTGTCTTTCCTGAGGCAATCCTCATCTCGGCAACATTATTGTAGAACATATTCATAGTTGTGGCTACAAAAACATCACTATGCATGCAAAGGTAGAAGTCGATGAACTTTTCATACTCAAAATTTCCCGAATCAAGGTATCTTGCCTTGAGATCAATAGGCATTACTGCATCCTGTTGTACAATTCAAGATAGTTAGTATTAACTACAAGATCAAAGTAAGTGAAAGGACAGCTAGATATACCAAGTGGTTGATGTTATATAAGAGATACATGATATATGAGCTTGCATTGCAATTTGTGCTTAAGAGAAGAACTAGGAAAGGAAAATTTTCAGTATACTTCTTTACCTCTTCCTATTGTGGCCACGTTTATGTTCTTCTAATTGGTATATGTTGCATATCTATGAACTTGTATTATGTATGTTAGTATGTCCTTTTGCGTGCAGATATATATGTAAACGTATATGCATGTGCGCACACAGAGACACAATTACTTATTTATTTACTAGTTATAGATATTTATTTACCATCATTGATTGAACTTGAATGTATTTCTAATAAATAAAATTATTCATAAGCAGCTTTACTCAGTAGCATCAAATTATCCACAAAATAAAGAGATGGCAATAAGGACATTTGCTAACAAATCAATTCTTATGGTATTGAAATTTAGTTTGTTTGGTATATTTGTTTAAGGTAAATATTACATGACCCACGATCAGAATTTCATCTTTTGAGCATTTGTACCTAACCTTACAACTTTGATATTTATACTTTTTTCTTTAAAGTCATTTAAAAATACTTGGTCATATATCTTCATTTAAGTGCAAATAAATAAGAAAACCTCTTGGTTTAAAACTTCTATTACTTTCACTTAAGTTTTGCATCATGTGCTGACGTTTCATCTAGTTTATTAATGTTATCTAAAAGTTTCTTTACAATGTCAAAATTACTGTTATAAATTAGGTAGGAAATGAGTATTTTTGTAGTTGAAGTTGCAACAATCACACTAATATTGTTTGCCAATGCTTAAAGGGTGGGTTTCAATATAAAACATTAAAATTGAAAAGGAAGTCCTTATCTGTAAATTTAGATCTAGTGGAATAATCATCAAATCATCTTGTTTCCGGCTAATATATACAAAGAAACCTTCCAACAGTCAAAAAGATGTATCTGTATTTAGTTTATACTCTTTGGACAAAACTAAGAAATAACCCCTCACATCTTAATCCATAAAAAAGATTTCTTTTAACATTGAACAATTCTATCAAATCGAGTATGATTTTATGTGTAATAGCATCTACAGTGTCAGGAATATGAATGAATTGGATTAGTAATACGTTGGAGGCTAAATTATTGTTTTGAAATAGAAGACATTCAATGTTTCATTATGCGAACTAAAGAAATAAAAGGTGCATCAATAATACCTGAGAGTATAATAACATCAAATTTATGAGGAAAAACGTCATATTCAGCAATGAGATTTCCAGGTATATAGCAAGGAAACAGAGCTATAGAACTATTGTGTTTTTGAAGACCATCCTATAAATAAATTATTTTTGTAACTTTATATCTAATTAAATAATCTTGTTACAATATATGAGCAAGCTTAATATGGTTGGTAAATATAATTATGACACAATTGTTGTCCAATGACTACACATTGAGAGGAGAATTCAATTCATTGCTACTAGAAAGTTTGTTTTACTGTATGAGTTAATGAAATTGCAAGCAATTTCACAAAATATAAGTATAGAATAAGAAGACAATGAGATAACTCTACATCATGCTTTCAACTACTGAAATCAAGATTTTATGGTTTCAATAGTAACTTGCTTGAGTATGAAGATGTTACCTTGGTAAAGGTATTTGGGAAATATTTTCTCAATGGTTGGAGACTTTCATGCCATTCAGTTTGAGTTAAATAGACAGTTGTGCCTTTTCGAAAACCAATCTTCTCCAAGAATTGACCAATCTCTTCAGCACCATAACAATATTCTTTACTTGTAGTATCATTTCTTTGGCAACTTAACTTATTTTTGAATTCCTCAACCTTCACGTCCACAGTGATAAACTTGCCTGCAGAGGATTTCCAACTTAAGAATCGTAGTGTTCTAACCATTGAGTCCACCAATTCCTTTAATTGTGGCTGTAGATCTAGACTTCCAAACATTGCCACGCATCCATAAGGGTTCAAGTAATCACCAATTTCTTTTGCCTTCGTCAAGTTTGAAGATTGATATTGACTTGCGAGTCTCACTTGTTTTTTCTTCTTAAGTATAGGTTCAATGTGTGCACTAATGAATTTTTCTGTAACCCTTTCAGGAACCTTCACAATAATGACCTTTTCTCCTACTTGTTGATTAATAGGGTCCTTAACTACTTGGACGACACCATCTAAGCTTGTTGTAAACTTTTGAGGGTCATAAATTTCTCCAAATATCCTGAAATGATTTAATATATGAGCTTAGAGAGATTTCTGGATAAAGGATGAAGAATAATAGGAAAGAAAAATGTAACGATAGAGGCAATAAATTAACTAATAATTCTCATAATATCAAGAAATCAAATATTAATCTGGTTGAAACAAACATTAATACATGTATTTGAAAAATTAAGGGTTAATTTCCTTTTAATCCTTCAAAGTGATAAATGATCCCTTACATTGAATATGTTACAATTCACTCCTGCAGAGTAAGAAATTTGACTCATTCGATATTTAAACCAATACTGTAATTATATAACATCTCATCCAATAAATAGGACTCAATTGCAAATTAAGAACATGTCTAAAAGTTTTTTTTTATTATTTTGGATGTTATACTACTTTAATTTTTCTATTTTCTTTATTCTTTGTCTTCCATTTATTCTCCATACCTATTCTCCCTAATAGATCAATTGCTCCTTGTACAAAAGTTTTTACCCACTCTTATTGACTGAGGTGTAGGAGCTACTATTAAAGTAAATGTTCGAGAAAGGTTCATGGCCAACGTGGCCCAAGTTTTGGATTTGGAAAAACATATGGTCCATATAGCATCATGTACATCATTTTCAACCTTATATATGGGCCTTGCAAAATAGCACCATTAATAGACAAAGGGCGTGAAATGATTTATAGCATTATGCCAATGATCTTTGTAATATGTTTAATAAAATGTAAACTACATTGGAATGGTTGCACTGAAAACTATTTATGCCCTCATTTTCAATCTAACTTTTGCCCTCAATCAACTAAATCTCTTACATACCCCTAATCGAAACTCCTACAATAACTTCCACTTCTCATACCACATGTCCTTCTTCAAACCCACCCTCACCCTTTCTAAGCACGTTTTACAAATTCACTAAAGATTCCAAGAAAGAGTTGGTATATAAACACTATATTGAGTTAAGTTGACTTTTAAGAGTAGATATTGGTTTTTCCAACTTATATAAGACTTATCTCATTATATATATATATATATATATATATATATATATATTCAATTTTACTTTTTAGGTAGCAATTGTTTGAATAGCTTTTAATTTTAGAGTTACATTTTTCCTTTCTTGTTTTTCCTTAATTTAGATGTTGCAGGCATAAAAACTTGAATAAGGCTACCTTATGAGACTAAATGGATCTTTTCCACCAAAAAATAGTCAACAAGGTGAGAACTCTTTGCCTATTATGCATCTCATAAGTTACTATTGTTGTAATTTTTTTATTGTTTCTTTTTTCCTATTTTTATATCTGTATTTGTAAAGTTTTGTTCAATGGTTTAGATAGCACTTACTTGTTTCTTCTTTTTGGTGCTAGATTTTCTCATGCATTAGTTAGATATTTTTGACTTGACGCACTTGGTTTAAAAATATAAATTAACACAAGTTTCTTAGTTTGGAAGATTAAATTGGAAATTTTTTTAATTTAAGGGGCTCAATTGAGATTTTGGACTACTTTAATGAACTAAAAGTGAATTAACTCAAGAATTAAATCATCATGAACTTTGATTAGTTTGCATACAATAATATAAGTTTTAAGAAGGGTAAAATCCTCAAAACTCTCCTATGATTTTGCGCAAAGTCAGAGCGTGCCTTATTGTTAACCGATATCAAAGTGAATCCCTTTATGATTTTGACCTACTGGAAAAATGGATGAAAACCATTCAAATTGACAAAAGGATATAAAATATCTAAATTACCCTTTATTGTTTAATATTTTTCATTTTTTCTATGTCATCTTCTTGCTTTCTTTTCTTTTCTATCTTTTCTTTGCCTTTTTTTCCCCTTGATTTTCTAATGAAGTTTGGATGCTATGGTAGAATGGATGGTAGAAGCAGTGGTGTGACCCCCTCCTCTCCCTCATTCATCCTCCCTCTTTCTCTTCCTTCTCTTCCCTCCTTCCCTTCCCTCCTCTCCCTCCCCCCAGTTGCCCTCTCCCCCTCTTCCAATCATGACAGATCTGAGGCTAACGGATCTGAGATGAGAGAGGGACGGAGATGGTTGGGGGAAAGGAAAGGGAGGAGGAAGAAGGAGAAAGGAGGCAATGGGGGGAAGAGGAAGAGGGAGATGAAGGAAGGAGAGAGAGACAGAGAAAGTGGGGGAAGGGGCAGTGACAATACTAGGTGGTGGTGGTGGGTGGTGGTGTGTGGTGGATGGTGTGGTGGGTGGAAGAAGAAAATGTAATGGGGTTTTTTTTTTTAATAAGTTGTATTTGTGATTGTCTGTGTTTTTGGAGTTTTTTTTTTTGAGATTATTTTTAGAGTTGTTACTATAGACTTTAGAAACAAAAATAGTTTTTGAAAAAAGAAGTGTAATCCATATAGAGCTAAATTTGGTTTCCTAGAACAATGATATAATATCAATTTAATTTGAAAAGAATTGATAAACATGGATTTTGAGGCAAAAAAAAAAAATCAAGACTAGTTAGATTTTGCACTATCTTCTTCTAGTGGCGACAATAGAGATAACGATTATAGGGGTGGGTACGGGTCGGGTACCCGCTCCTAACAAGATTTGGCTGACCCGACCCTAAAATATCGGGTCAGCTATTTTGCGACCCTAATCCGCTCCTAATATTTTCGGGTACCCGAAAAAAAAGGGCGGGTCATAGGGTACCCGCCCCTAAAAAAAAAAAATTTTCAATAAAAAATATTTTTCACTTAATATCAACATGTTTTCTAATAAAAAAAAGTATGCTTTCCAATTAACATTGGTAGAGATATTATAATCAAAATTCATACATCACCATTCTCACATATTTCATCCAATAATCAAACCGATTTCATAAATTTAGTACATATTAGAATTATAATATCTAATAGATAAAATGAAGTTTTATGATAATTTTGAGTACATCACCATTCTCACGCATTTCATCCTTCTACAATATAACAAACACAAGGATAATAAGTATATGGCAACTTTTTCAACTTCCTTAAGGATGTTATGGTATAAGATTGCATCCAAAATGAGTCGATTGTGGAATCAAATCCGGAAAAAAATTGAATAGAGCTAATAATTTTTGAAGAAAGTATAACCAAAATAATCTTGAAAAATTTTCCCCAACTTTCTTACATCGTTGGAATAGACCTTGTTGCATTAAAGGTGATGAAAAAGAAAAATAAATTTCTTGCACTAAAAAAAAGGAGACAAATTTAAGAGACACAATTGCAATAAAATAAATAAATAAATGAAAGACACAAATGTTTTAATTATCTAGCTAACAAAAAATTGGAGCTCCAAACACAAATTTTTGATTGAATTGATGAAAAATTTGTACGAAAGATCGATGGAAGTAGAATAAAAATGAAAAAGGATGAAAGGGACGAACAATTTTTAGGATAGAGTTTCACAAATTTTTCTTTGTTTTATTCATTTGGTTCAGATTTCACCAAGAATATTCGCTTTTTTAGACAAAATGAGGAGAGGCGAATCATATGAGATTAAAATATGAGGTTGTGAACCACTTTACTTACACTTAGGATTAAAAATTATAAAATGATATAATGAACCCTTATTTTTTTAATATTTAGATAATATATCCTGCAGGTCGGGTACCCGCGGGTTTTAATTTTGCTGATCCGTATCCGTATCCGTTTTTGCGGGTACCTGACCTGCATCTGTCCTGCTAAGAAAAATTGGATCGGATATCCTATTTTTCGGATCGGATCGGATCGGGTTAGTCGGGTTTCAGATCGGACCGGGTTTTTTGCCCACCCCTAAACGATTGGGAGGAAGCAACAATGATGGTAGAACAATGGTGATGATGATCCATTCAACCCCAACCCCTGATCTAGCCACCTATCAGTGATGGTTTAGATCTAGTAGACGAAAAAAGAAAGAAAGAAAGAAAGAGAGGTAGAGGAAAAAAGAAAAGAAAAGATGATGTGGAGGATGTTGGTGGTCAACTAGTTATGGTGGAACAAAGTTGGCAGGAGTAAAGAAAGTTAAAAAAAAAAAAAAGGAAAAGGTAGGGAAAGATAAGAAGATTTTGAAGATTTTATCCTTTAAAAAAAAAATTGCCCAGAATTTGAGCATTTCAAAACATTTTATACCTTGAATCCTAGGTATCCATAAGTATAGGATTTGTTTGGATATCGTCTTATTCGCCAAAAAGGTATTGGTTACATCCAATATTTTTTTAATTATTTTTTATTTCACATATATCGCAATATGAAAAGTGGTACAGTATTATTTAAAAAATATTTTTCAAATTATCTTTAATATATGCTCATACGTATGTGTCTCTGTGTCAATGTATTTTACACTATAGTTTACTTTTGGAAGTAAAGTGACCATGTTAGATCAACTCTATACGTCTCCATTTTGCTAGGATTAATTTTTATTACATTTTTCACTTAAAAGTACTTTTAGAGTAATAGATTTAAATGTATACCACATGTAACAAAAAGAAAAGGATAACCCTTCTCTTTATACAGTACCTACAAAAAAACATAGCTTGTAATTTTTTCTTAATTTGATGTTACCAACTGTCGTATACATAATGTCGTAATTTGCTACATACATGGACATTCTTAATAATTTCTTAGGAAGATTTGATTTTCAATCTTAGTAATCATCAATGCTTAAATAAAACAAAAATAGATGCTTCAAAATATAGTTAATCATTACTGACCTCTTCTCGCTCACTTTGGCACCTTTTATGTCTGGAAGAACAAGTGTTGCTCCAAGATGCTTGGCTATCATAATTGCATTGGCAATCTAAGATTTACTCAAAAAAGTTATTAGGGGCTCAAAATGTGAAATTTTATTTAAGTGAAAAATCATAAACAATTGATGTTACTAAACTCCACAGTAGATGAACAAATATGTCTAACTTATCTACGATTTAATCAATAGTATAAGCTTCTGAAAAACTACAAACTTTTTGTATATATAGGTCACTTGGAAGAGTTACCATCTCTAAAAGGCTTTCTTTTGTATGGAGACAAAAAAAATTAGATTAAATAATAGAAGAAAGGTAGATATATATTTTCCATATACTAAAAGACAGCAAATAACTAAAATTAAGGAAAATAAATCTTTGGGTGTAAGATACAAATAGGCCTGAGTTCACTTACTAAATGACAAGTATAGGCCTTGTACTAGCATTTCCATCTTGCTCATATTGTCAAAATATCTAGCATACATATTTGTCTATGTATGCCATACCTTTTGAGTGATGTGCTATGTGCATTACAAAATAAAGCCATGCTAGAATTATTGCACGAATCATAATGCTGTGCTGCATGTGTAGGATTAATCAAAGTGATATCTATAATTGAAATTTCATAAACAATTTTAAGCATTGAATTACTCTCTATCATGTTGAACAAAACCATTCAATTGCTCGATTACATTATTAATTCAGGATGGGCCAATACTATACTGATAAAAATACTATCACATCTTCAATTCTATTCTTAGGTTAACTTTACTAATTTAAGAAGAAAATCCATTTTGGCTAGAATTGAAAATGTGTGTAACTAGTTGTGCAACAACTTATTAGTGCTGATGTTATATAATCCACTATGTATTTATGTGTGTAATCCACTATGGTGACTTGCGACTAAAGTGTCAAACAAAGAAATAAAGCTTAAAGAGTATTACCCATCCAACAAATAGAAAAATGACAAGTGACATAAAAAAATATTTAAACATAAAATGAAGAATTCCATTGGGATAACTTTAAATTGAACTTGAACTTAAATGGGATTTTCAAAATAAGAAAACTTAAAAAATTAATAACTAATATATCTTCTATTTTGGGTACACAAACTTCTTACTAACAAAATCATACAAAATCACTTCATACATGACTTGGAGTAAATGAAGGTGAATGCAAAAGATATACCTGCAAAGCATGATATTCAGGACCTTTAGTGAGTGAAAGGGATATATAGCCATTTGTTTGCTCTCCCTTTTCTAAGAAAGAAAGAAGAACCCAATTAAGATGAAGATAATTTACAAGTACATACATCCGCACACATGCACGCACGCGCGCATATATATATATATGCATGTATGTATATATTCTATATCTTAAATTTAAAGACGTACTCATTTTATATAGCTTTTTCCAGCAAGGTCTCATAGCTTCATCGTCTTCCTTCCATGGGCCACTTGAGCCAGCAAGTTTAACAAGGCTATGCTTTGAAACTTTCAACATACCCTGCTGGATGTCCAAAGACACTGGCATGTCAACCTTCAAAATTGAGAAGCAAAATGGAAAGGCTATCAAAATCCTAATGAGCATACTACTACGTTACTTGATTTTTTTTATTTTTTATTTTTTGTAAAGATTATGATGTCAGTAGATTGTTTTCAATTTCTCACCAAAATTGTGTCTAAATTAATTAGAACTAACTTGTTAGCAGCTGGCAAGTGGGTTTTTCCAATGAATTCCAAGGAGGAAACAACTCAGGAGACAGTGATAGAAAGAAAGTGCCTGAATGATAGTGGAATGAATCGCATCTTTGGTAATGAATGGTTTTGGCTAACAAGTATCTTGGAAACACTGCTTAAGAGGAGAATTAAGTGTTATTTTTTGTAACAAAATAAAATTAATTTGAAAACCTATTTAAATTCAGGATGTGCATTAATTTAGGTGTACTTCAACTAAAATCAATTTTTTGTGCTTGTGTGCGTTTCTGATTATGGCTCCAAAAATTAGTTGATTTCACTGTCCTGTCATGATATGACAAAAAGAAATTATAAGTGAGTTGTGATAGAAAAAGTTGAGCTAAATTCAGTATGCGTCGATGTATATATTATGATCCGTTGTGCATTTTATTAATATGATTGCACACATTTAGGAAACAAATATAGTTAATTTGTCACTATCATTTTTGCTAAAAGATTTTTATCTTAAATTTGGTACAGTATTCACAATCAATTACAGTCAACCAACAGTTTTTTAGATTTTAATTTTCTTAATATACTAATCTTGATTACTTAAAATTATGTGATTCCTATGTATTTAGACAAAACCTAAGCAACGCATACGATTTTTTTAAAATATATTTAAATCTTGAACATGGTACAGTCTTCACAATCAATTACAGCCAACTGACAAATTTTTTAGATTTTAATTTTCTTAGTATACAAATCTTGATTACTCAAAATTATGTGATTCCTATAGATTTAGACAAAATCTAAGCGATGCGTATGTTGAAAAGTCACAAATACAGTTTGGTATTGAGGAAATTCAAACAAAAAATAAATTATTTTTTGTAGCAAGAGCCTAATTTTGGACTAAGTGAATAAACATTTGATTATAGTTAAAATGAAATGTGTTTTATATTTTCTTTATTGCCCCTCTGACTTTGGGTCAAACATTCTTTATTTGTTAGAATGATGGCAAAAGACGAAATTTTCATGCCATTAAGATTCTATTAATCAGCTTACCTTTTTACGAGGAAAAAATTTAATGTAGAAAGTAAAAACTTATGGTATAAATAAAAGAGAAAAAACTTAGACAAAAAAGTGAAAAGACTAGAAAAAATTGATGAGTCAAAATCTTGACATCTAGCTAAAAATTAAGAAAGCGCAGCCAGGAAACGGCCTACCACACGACATCTAGGACTTGTGTTGGAGGAGATTTGAGCACATCGAGAAAGAATATTACAAGGATCCCTATTTGGGAATGAGAATTGCTTGTGCAGATTTCAAAAGATAAAAAATTTATATAATTAGGAAGGAAAATATGTGACCAGTGATAAATTCATCTCATAATAAAAATTAAGAAAAGTAAAGACACTCAAATCTTAAAACCGAAATTAAGAAAAATAAAGTTTCTCATAGTATATATGCAAGGATAAAATTTGATCAGAGAAAAAATTAATATGTAAATAAAAATCATAAAATACTCCAAGTTAGAAGATGAGGAAAATTTTTTCATGAGAGAAACGCTTAATATCGAAATGAGGAAAAACTCAAAAAAAAAAAGAGAAAGGATTTATAGTATAAGGAAAGGAAAACTATTTTGCTGACTAAACAATTATATCTAAATAAAAAAATTATGAAAAATGAAATGACTAAAAATATTAATGCATGAAAAAAATGATGGTATAAGAATGGTAAAATTGTCTATTTATTTTAACAGCCGAAGTGGAATATTCTTATTAGTGCAAAATGTATATTGTTTCCATTCTCCCCCCCCCCCCCCGGCGCAAAGTAACCCCCAAAAATAAGGAGGGCAATCTACAATGAAGCCTATATTTTGTAATGCGAGTCAATTTTCCATCAATTAGATGTCTTCTCCTATTTATCAATTTAAGAATCCATTTTTATTATTTATCAGCTTAACTTCTCTTTGGTTAGCTTGAAAACAATATAATAAGAGTGCAATATAGACGCACATAAGGACAAATATCTATATCACGGACTGAGCTAAGGGAGATGACGAGGGGCCCCAACACCCCACGTTCCAAAAAATTTATGTTTACCCCTTCTATTAAATAGAAAGTTTTTACAAATAATAAATGCTCTGTTTGGATTTCTCAATTTTTAAAAAATAAGTTTTTCATATATAATGTTACAGTAATACACAAATAAAAATAACTCTAAAAACATCACATCCATACAATATATAAAAACAACTCCAAATATACAAAAAAAAATACCACCACCACCACCCATCACTCTCCACCACCCCAACACCCATGACCCTCCCTCCTCTCTCTCTCTCTCTCTCCTCCTTTCTTCCTTCTCATCTCTCTCCTTCTCCCTTCCCTTTCCCCGCCCTCCAATTCCCCCTCCCCTCCACTGATCGCAACCTTCCTGGTCGGGATCAAATCTGATCGCAACTAGAAGGTCCCGGCTAAAAGCCGCAACTCATGGCTTCTGGTCACGACCAAGAAGGTCGCGGCTAGGGTGGTGGCTAGAGTCGCAGCCACCACCCGTGAGTGGTAGAAGGGTTTGGGGTTGAGGGAAAGGAGGGGAGGGGGAGGGGGAGGGGGAGAAGGGAGTAGAAAGAGGGAGGAGGAGGAGGAGGAGGAGGAGGAGCAGGAGAAGGAGGGAGTAGGTGGTGGTGGGTGGTGTAAAGTTCAAAAAAAAATACCCCCAAAAAGTTGTAAATTATAAAAATATCTCAAAATATATTTTTAATATAACTTTAAAAACAATCCAAAAAAACATTTACAGTAAAAGTTTTTCATAAACACAGCTATAATAAAGTTTTTGAAAAACATCCGCAAAAACAGCAAAAAATTTTATCCTGACTCCAACTTATATGTGCTTAAAATTTAACCTTCAAAGTAAATACTTTTGTCATCATATTATATATGTATTTGTTTATCAGTGTATTTTTCTATTTGTAAAACCTTAAGTAATAAATGAAAAAAAATCTTTTTGTACACACTTAACTAATAAAGGTCTCACAAGAAATATTTGAACCTTTTGGTTACACTAAGCAAGCAATCCACTCCACTTTATCATATTCTCATGCAGATAAAATTCCTAGAAAGCGTACGTCCACAACCGACTGGAAGCAGAAAAAGATGATGACTTTTTTGTTTTTGTATTTTTTATAACATAGGAGGGCTGAGGACGCATTTTAATGTTTAAGTTCTTATGAAAAATGTAAGCTTCCGAAAAAGATTATTATAAAAGCGATTTTTACCCAAAGAAAGAACAATAACAATAAAGGGAAAATAATTATAATGTTTCTATATGTTTTCTTGAAATTTCAGAAGGGTGCTGCCATTTGATCCTCTACTCTTTTCTAGGAAAGATTTTGCTAGAAGAGTACTCAAGTAGACCGTTGATTTTGCCTGGCATCTTCAATTGATTTCCAGCTTATCCAAACCGACATAAGAAGTAATAGATCTCATACTATGAAACCTCTAAAATAATTCAGCTCTATTTATCTTGTAATCACCCAACCACTATACAATGGGAAACAGAACCTTTATGCTAAGATGAGTAAATCACAATAAAAGAAAACAATGATGCCACCAACCATACTACCTAATAAGCTAGATTATAGTTTAATCAAAAGATAATAATGTAGTTTAGAATACTTACAAGAAGTGGATCAATGTGGTCTTTCTTGATCATATTTCCAAACATTAAAAACATAGACATGGTGAGAATAGCTGCCACTACTTGCCTCAAGTCCATTGCCATACTTGGTTTTTCTAACATGCAATTCTCTGATTTTTCGTGTGAGCTTCTGTACTTGTGTTGAACTACAGTTTATGTACTTGGCTTCTGAGCACCGTCAGCAGTCTATTACGTACTTTGTTTGTTTTCGCCGTGGGGTGGAGGAGGAAGACAATTCAACACCGACTAAAGTAGGAAGTAGGAGAGAACAGCAGAGGCTTAAATAAACGACACGACAGTGAAGACCGCTATCAGAATGCATGTGTTTCACTAAAAGTAAGTAGCTTTTTTCACATAAAAATATGTTACGTAAGGGTTACGGTCGGGCTCTTCTCCATTACCTTTTTTTCCCATTTATTTTTTATCTAACTTTTTTAATTGATTAAGAATTTTAATATATATATATCTAATTTTGTCCTTTTTATTTTATTAAGTAGATCAACACATTCAACAATAAAATCCATTTGTGAATACATTATCATTCAACTTACACAAAACATTTGGGCGATGCACAATCCTATATTTTTCGGACTGCTAGCTAGTTTTATGTAGTGGAAATAGTGAGCTGGAAAAATCTTTGAACCCTACGTCATGCAAAGTTATAGAAAGAGCAATCTCGTGAAATTGGGGCCTAAAGAGGTTTATGGAGCAGCAGCATCCTTTCGGTCCTGCTAAGCAGAGGTAGAAGTCTTGAATTCAAGATTATTTGAAAAAATTTTTGGACTAATATTGTAGCACATTTTGTGATGTGGTATATTTGAAATAGAAAGATGATTGAAAATGTATTTATGATGTCATGAAAATTTTTTTTTCTAAATAATGACACGTAAACACACCCCTCATTAAATAAAGAAATAGCCAACAAAAGGGAACCATCTCTCATATGTAGACATGGTCACGGTTCCAAAACCGATGGTTCGAGTTAAAAACTGATGATTGTGGTTCTTTTAAAAGATGGAACTTGAACCGTCCCTTATAGGGATAGCTATGGTTAGAGTTCTTGAGCCTTCAGTTCTGGTCCAATTTCAATTCCGATTTCTTTCGCTAATAGGTCTAGTTCTTTTAGTTGTACTTAAACACTTGTTGTTATAAAATTGATTTTAAGAAAATATGACAATGAATGTAACCAAAAAAAAAAAAAAGAACTTCATTGCATTATCAAGTGCAAGAAAAAAGAAAAAATGATGCAAATTTTATGAAAAATATCTCATTATTGATTAAATTAGATAACTCTTGGATTCGTGTAGGGTATAAATTTACTAATGAAATGAGACAATAGATTGTTGGGTTAGGATTGAGTTGCAGGTATTAAATGCTGACTATTAATATTGAACTCTAAACTGATTAAATAAGTTTAAGTAGCAAATGATATTTTAAATAGTTTAAACAAGTCCCAAAACACTGGTTCTGGTTCCAGATTAAAATTTTGATGAATCTGAAATTGACCCTTTAGTCACGGTTATGGCTTTGGCTTCGGTTTCTAAAATCCGATTCCAATTTCAATTCAACAAATCGTTGGACCGGTTCCAATTTGATTCCGATTTAGACCTAAACTGTGGCCATCCATACTCATATGGTATTGCCTTTGTTTTTTTTTTTTTTTTTCCAAATTATGCTTTAAGAATGGTTAGATCAGCTCACTTATGCTGGGTGTAAGAATTGAAGAGTTAAACTGCTTAACAACTTTTTTACAAAATGTTAATTTGGTGAAAGCTATAAAAAAAAGGCCTGATTCCTTCTATTTTCCAAAAAATTACATAATCGGAAGCAACTTAATAAGTTTAAATGTCTGAATTGTTTTCTTGACTACCATTGTAGCTTGTAAAGGGCATTAAAAAAAGGATTTGAAGTCAAATTAAATTGGTCAAGAAAACATAGTCATCACTTTATGAGTTCAACTTTCATTTTGGGGGAAACCTATATGGCGACGAAATTTCTCTGTCCCACTCCTTACATTCGCCTTGAAATAATACCAGTAATCAAATTAATTGTCTCCAAATTTTTGGATTCATAAGGAGGGGTGCAATTCAGAGAAGGAACACGTACGACCCCAATTTGAAATTCTCGAGTCAAGAGAGATGTGCTTGCATCCCATATCAATCTCTTCAAGAGTCTCAATGTTTTAACAGATAACTCTGCAATTAATTACAGGACTTTCAGATGGAAGATGACGGAGGAAGAAGATGAAATGAGAAAAAATCAACTTTGAATGGTAAGAAATTGCACTCATAATGCTCTTTGGCAACCGGACAAGGGTAACGTATAGGGTTTAACGGTTAAAAAAGGTAACACAAGCAATAGGCTCTAGCACTGGAGCAAGAAGATTTACCTTGAATGGGCAAATTTTAACAGCTACTGTTAACCACAACTTTTGTTAACCACAACAACCATTACCATAGACACTCTAATGGAGAAAAAGGTTGGCAGCTTTAAGGATGAGGATGACAGCCTCTAATCTCATATGAAGGGAGACGCCAGATATGATCGCTAATGGTAAATACCCCAACAGCATAGTGTAGTAAATAATCAGACATCCAACTTCATTTTTTCTTTTCTTTTTTCCTTTTTTTTCTTGTTACTATTAACCAATTTTGCCATTTGAGTCATATTTATGTTTGCTAAACTAAGCGATTTTGGAAAAAAGATGAAAATTTTTGGAAACACAATCATATTCTCATCCATTTCAATTTTAAAGAGAGAAAAGAGATAAAAAGAAAAAGAAAAATGGGCAGAAAATGTTCGAAGTAGAAGCGAGGAACTTACTAATCCTATCTTTCCTTTGATTAGTGATTACTTGATCTGCCAAAAAGACACCATGGAAGAGGAGAATCTTTTGATTTTTTGAGGGACGGAGGGAATGGGGTTTGATGAGTTGGGGGAAATGGTTGCAGGAGACGCTCGAGGTGAGAGAGTGGAAAGGATCGGTGATGCTCTGTGGGAGGAATGAGGCGAGAAGATGGTGGTGTTCATAATGGTGGGAGGCAGATTGAGGTGACAAGATAGAGAGGAAACTGGAAAGCTATTTTTTTTTTTTTTTAACAGAGGAAACTGGAACGCTTGAAATCTGAAGGTGAATGTTTGGCTGTTGGTTGATTTTGAAGCCCATTCAATGGATACGGGGCAGGGACGGTCATCAGCATGACCGTCCCTGAACGGTCCCCTCACAAACACAACTGTGAGGACTAGAAATAACCACGTCAGGAAGGCTAAAAAATGATGGGTGCTCCAAAAAAAAATTGCACTAGCCCAAACGGTAATAGACGGAGCAAACGGAAGAGTTGAAATTTTGAAAGTTGAAAATTTGAAATAGCTGCACAAAACAAAATTGACCGAAAAGGGTGCTCTCCGAGTCCCTAATAGCAGAAGCAAACGACTAAACCAAGGAAGCAAACGACTGGAGAGTGGTTGAAGAACTGAACTGTTTGCTAACAGAGAAAGCAAACAGTGAGGAAATTGAAGCAAACTTGGTTGAAAGTGAAGGTCGTGAAGCAAACTATTATGAAGCAATCGAAGGGTGGGAAGCAAAGTATTATAAAGCAAACTGAAGCAAACTATTAGAAGCAAACAGGAAGCAAAGTGAAGGTAGAAGGAAACAGAGAAAATTCATCATCTGACGAACTTGGTTCAGTCATGCAACTTAATAGCAGAAGCAACTACGCTCTCCGAGTTCGATGAAACTTAAAGCGTATTAGCATATCAAGGTAACGTGACTGAACTATCGTCTTCAAATGTGGCCAATCATTTGTCACCCAATGCACATCGGTTCAGGGTTTAGAGATGAAATTAGAGTCACTAAAAACATAATATTGGTTGTGAAGAATAGTCAATTTGTACCGTATATGTGTGCATGTGAGCATTCAGCTTTTCAGTGATGGATTATAACGGGATAGTAGTTATCCGATAACCCAGGGTATGTATTGAAGTAAAGCGTTGAGAGAAATTAGGGAAAGATGAGAGAAACAAAGTCACATTTAACAAGTGAATGAATGTACATCCTGTTGTAAATAAGTTACAGGTTATAGCCATCACATTACAATTGGTATGAATCATTGTGCATCCAGTAGTTGGTCCATGTTCATCATGCAATCTTAGTTTGCCCCTCTCCGGAGCATGCAATGTGTATAAAATGGAGGTGTAGAGTTGAATGAGGTGAAGTAGAAGAAAAGAGGCAAATAGATGTGAATAATAAATTGGTGTACTTGGTGTTGTAAATAAATTACATGATATAAGAAATATATTACAATGAGTAGAAAATACTTGTTTGGCCCTCAAAATGTAGAAATAGTATAAAATGCGGAGTTGGCTTAGGCTTATGTCATTAACGAATGACATAAGGTCTAGTGAGCTAAGGAACCTAGAACCGAAATATAATTACCAGAGTGGATGTACATACAGTTAAAAAAGACTTACATCGTGTGACCAACACATTACAGTCCGTATAATTTAATGTACATGGAGTTATATTTGTACATAGATAATGCCGTTGTCTTAGAGTCAAAGTAAAGTGATGTGAATCATTAATCATATTGATAAGCGTAATAATAGGATTTGGTGTACAAGTAATGTGTGATTCATAACACATTATGAATGTTAATATATATTTATGCTGTCGTTTATATACATTTATCGCTTCCCTATTGTCAGGCACATTCAATGTTTCACTCTGTTTAAACTTAGACCAGTGGATTACAATTATAATCATGCCCAGTGTTAGTAGTCATCAATTATTCTGTAATGGATTCTATAAAGTTGTTAAGAAATTATAAAGTTGACTGAAAATTAGAGTAACATTTTTACAATACGATTAAACATGCTTATTTATGATTATGGTATTTTTCATAGAATACTTATGCATGCCAAGTGTTTGTAAATTTGACTTAGTAGACGAATTAAATGATTTGGAAAATTTATCGGCATATAAAATAACAAGAAGAGTATGAAGGTAATCATTACTTGCTTTTTGCATTCTTGTTGTAGGATAGCAGTGATACCATACAATTTAGAATATATTACTGCCTGTGGATGGACGTTCACATCATAGTAAACTGACACATATAAAGATAAAAGATAAGTAAAGTGAGTCATTGTAAATTACACGAATGAAATAAGGAGTACAACAAAATTCTACCAGAATTACAAGGTATTTGAGCGATTGTGGCTATTTATACTTTTTGATAGCATTTTTTTGGATAAATTACTGATAGTTGAGAAATACTTTCATGTATCTCTAAAGAAGGATTCTTCGAAAATTATGAA
Source organism: Coffea eugenioides (assembly GCF_003713205.1). Lineage (NCBI taxonomy): Eukaryota > Viridiplantae > Streptophyta > Magnoliopsida > Gentianales > Rubiaceae > Coffea > Coffea eugenioides. Next base: position 43,675,268 of record NC_040040.1, read on the forward strand.
TATACAGAAAGTGAGTTAAAAGTTACAATCTATTGATATGACTGTACATGTATAAATTTTGTTACTTGTAATTGCTTTTAAAATATGGCATAACTTTTGATAACTTGTAGGATTTTGTCTAGATAAGGTGTGTGATATACACCTTGTTTATCATAATGTATGGTATGTTATTCACAATGACATTATATCAAAAGTTTTTACTAGATGGTTATTTATTCCAATCACCTATTAAATTGACCATTAGTGCTTATGAGAATGCATTAAATATTTAGTAGATAGGTAGTTTACTTCAATAAGTAGCATGTATATATATAAATACTTAGTGAATGTACAATCTAGTTGAAATAATATACACTTTGTTACTGACCAAGTACGATGCATAAAACTGTATATCATGTTAGGTGTTAATTACTCGACTATGTATATTTGTAAAAGGGAGATTAGATATAGCGCAACAAAAAGTAGTTACATGAGTTGGAATGTATTTTAGAAACTTTGGTATAGTTGATATTAGCATTTTTTTGTAGAGTGTACACGTTTTTAGTAGGTATGGAGTAATGCTATATCTTATGTATGCTTCTATGACTATGAATTTACAGAAATTAGTCTATTGTTTGAATTTATAATTGATTGTTAGCCCATACACACTGTCACATATATACACATAATATAAGAATAAATTTACTATATAGTTGTTTATTGGTTCATAAAGTTCATATTGACGTATAAATTGGGATCTGATTAACTATACCCTGTATATAATTGTTAACATATTATATCTTATTGATCTTATTTTGCGGTGTATCATGGGCAAAGATAGTTTCTTTTGACAAATCAATGGATATCAATTAATGTTCGCACATGAGCATGGCTTCAACTTTTATTTGGATGCTTCTAACAGCACAATTAGTTATGATGATGTTACGTTGTGTGATGATTTTGTTACGGCCGACATCCCTCCTGATATACCCTTTTTGTTTGTCTTATACAATTATTTGGCCCATATACAACTCGTAGACGTATTCAATGAGCCAGTCAGTGAATGACCGTCCTAACGCTGTTGTTCCCCGAAATCGAGAAAAGTCAAACGGTATGCATATATTTAGTAGATAAAATAAAGTCCTTTTTTTCATATCATAGAGCTACTTTTTCTTTAATAGTAATGGTGGGCACCCGAACGCTATCAAAGCATGCATATTTTGTAGTTAACATATAATGTTTTAATGACATATTATTTTTTATTATCCGAAAGTTCACCGATTGGCTAATCAGGGACCTCATGGAAGTGTCCCTACAGAATGGATGCACTTCAAATTTTCTATATTTTTCAAGCATAACTCCGTCTGAAATATCTTAATGGTCTGAAATATCGTTTTTGTTATAATGTCTAGTCCAATTTAACTTTGTAACTGAGCAATATAGGCATTGTTAATGAGTTGTTGATAGTTGAATAGTTATATTGTACAATGTAGGCGGAGTGTGCGGCAATTTCAACACACTGTGATAAGGATGCATATCATGTATTTTCACCATCACCCCAAGTGACAAACTTTTATCATTACATCACATATTTATGTAGTCTTGTTAATTGGATATTTCGACAGCGTATATCATTAACCGTATGTTCCATTATCTGTATTAGCTGATTTGCCATCGTTACGCATTTCAGGAAAGAAATAACACCTAAGAATTGCAACTAACTGTTGACGTCAACTCCCCTCAGTGTGCAGATTGATAAATGTTGTGCACCTACAATTTTTATGAATACAAATCAATTGGTTGTTCCAAACAATTGAGTTCCGAGTATCCGTCCCCAAAGTTCACCGTATTTACTGATGTTCGTACTTGTCCAGAGATGATATTGCTCAGTTTCGATCGATTCCGTATTGTAAGCTTGTTTTAATCTACAATCTCTCAATGAATTAGTGCTTGCACCAAACATTAGGTGTCTAGCACCAGATTTGCGATGTCTAGCACCATATTTTTCAGACATTAGGTGTCTAGCACCAGATTTACGGTGTTTTTGGACTAACATTTACTAAATGCAGCCATATCGTCCCTACCAGGGAATGCCGCATATGTACGTTACAAGAAGTTAATAAGCTGTTACAACATATTGATGTGCTTGTACAGGCACTTTGTCATATTCCTCTATGTTAAAATTTAGACAAGTAGTTTACAATTGTATTAACGATGAGTATTACAGATATTATTATAGGCACTTCAATAGGTATTACTCCTTTAGTACGGAAATGAAGTTACAATTGGCGGCTCAGTTTGGTTCCACACTACCACATAATAAGTAACAGTTTCGCAGAAGAACATGGTACTTCGTTGGGACAACTAATTTGAAAATGGGGTAACTAATATTTAAAATGCAACAAATAGTCATAACAACATGTACAGATTGAGTTACAACCAGTTAAGTGTATGTTACAATTCATTACAACTAATGAATTTGCAATTGGTAGCTTTTCGTCTTCTCTAGTTAAAACTAGTGATATTACAACTAGTTAATATCCGATGAACCTTTCCTCTTCTCTTGTTTGTGCTATTGCCCTTGGCACAAACAATAATTCCTTCTCCCGACACATGAAATTTCTTAGACACTTTATTAACTGTCTATTGAAAATATAGAGATGATCATTTCGAACTCCAAAACATTTGATGTAGCGAGGCCTTCTCGAACATCTCATTCAAATAGCTAGATCTTCCCGAATATCAAGCAAAGTTGAGGAAATTATTTGGCTCCCAAGAACTTCTTTTAAAACTGAACACTATATTGATGAGACTGTAATCCCTGTTGTAGGGAGGTTGAAGATAACAAAAAATGAATCGAGTACACGAGCCCATTGTCACTTTAATATGAAGAAAAATTGAAAGTGTGAAGTTGAATAATAATGCGGGCAAAAATGAAAGGGGGACGAACAAACTGGAGTCTGTGTAAGGGATATACAACTGCAACATCAGTCTTTTATAGTCCGCAATACCCTCTAATATGGTAAAACATCAGACCCCAACGCATATGAGGCCAACTAGTATATCACGGGAGTGGAAGCTGTAGACTCGCATGCAGCGCCTGAACCATGTCGGATAAGCTTCCTTACGTACAAAGCGTGAAATTTGTAGTACCGAGAGTCTTGCTACGTGTTACGAGTTGTTGCTAATCAGTTACAGACTTTAGCATAATTTTTGGCAGCTTTTATCCTGAAAGAACTTGTACACTAACATTGGGGGTTACGTGCATATAGAGTTACACATTATTGACGATAAGTTTCATCGTCTGCATACACAGTAATTCTCTAAATACATTGTTTGCACTTTACTTTCTTCTATTTGTTGGGTGGCCTATCATTTTGCATTGTAACACTCTATGCTCTTGATCAGTTTATGATCCAACCTTTCAACACTCTGTCTGGCCTTTGGAATGTCTTTTCATCCACAGGCATGTAGTAATTTGCAGTGAGGGTTGTCTCAAACACTTAATTAATTTACATTATTGTAAATAAGAACGAACAAAGCTGTAAGTAAGAGACTAGATATGCACTTTGGTGTTGACCATCATAGTGAGTTATTGTAGTTTCACTATGAAATATGAAATTCGTGTATTAAGGTAACCATACAATCTCGTTTAGCTCAATAAACATAATAGTGGCAGGCTTGCTGATGTTAATAACACAGAAGAATTGAGTAGTGCAAGTGAATTCAGATGTAAGTAACACACTTAATAGTTCCCAATAACTTGGGTCAAAAAAAAATTTGTGTGTCTTTATTCAACAGTACACGCAAAAGTCATAGATTGTGCGAATGAGCTTACATCTACGACTACCTACCAGCGAAGTCCGCTTCATATGTCTTCCAGCCTAGCTAACATGGGGTCAACGAAAAATTGCTATTATTAGCAGCAACAGGGTGATCGAAACCAAAATCGTCAAAAAGGTTTTCATTTGTCGAATATCACTCCAGATACATTGCACACTTTTTCTTTTAACGTCGATTTTTCTTTATCCTTTTCCGTGCCATCTTGCCACCGCTCAAGCAAATTGTAAAGGTTATTTACTTTGTTCAACACATATCAGTTTGGCTAAGGTTTTATATACTCTTATCTATACAAATTAAAACAAAGTGAGACCAATTCAACAACTTGTAATTGCAATGAATCAAACAATCACGTCTCACTATCTTGCCAATATACTGGTGCAATATAAAAGCATTGACAAACTTACATATTCAAGGATTTTGATGGCACTTCAAGTTCGCTACTACCTAATTTTTCACTTTTTTCTTTTCTAGCTGCTTTTTTAGTGAAACTTCTTAATCTCCTTCATGCCATTTGGACCAACTTTTTGATAAACAATTACATAAGATTTTCTCCCATTATTTTAAAATCAAGATAGTAGTTCTAAGAATGATATAGCAGATTCAATTATGAGTAAGACATTTTGAATAACAAGTACATTCAACCTAACATATAGACATTAGAACCAAAACTCATGCCAATCAATTTTCATACTGTAGGCTTCAATTACTAGATTGCTACAGTTAGTTGGGTTTTCAACTTATGAACAAGAGTAAACAATTACTAATGTTTATTAATATCTACATTAATTAGCTTACGAAAATATACATGATCTATGAGGTATAATCAATGAGGTATTAGTTACTTGACTGTGCATATTTATAAAAACATAGATTGGAAATAGCACAGCAAAAAATAGTTATGTGAGTTGGAAAGTATTCTAGAACTTTGATATAGTTGATATTTGCATTTTTCTGTGGAGGTATAGCTATGTGGTTGTTTTCATGTTGATAAGGTTTTCTCCTGACATTCCCAAATCAAGATAAAGTAATGATATAATAGATTCAATTATCCACAAGACATTTTGAACAACAAGCATATTCAGCCTAACATATAGGCATTAGAACCAAGATTCATGCCAATCAACTTTCATACTGTAAGCTTCAATTACTGATCTGCTACAATTAATTGGGGTTTCAACTTATCAACAAGAGTAAACTTCTGTCTGCATTTCTTTCCTCACAAGGGTTCCATTATCAATTTTTAGGACTTGATTTAATATCATTATGCTAGTTGATTGTGCATTTACAACCATGTCAAAGCATTTTTTCACTGTGATTGTTCTATCACAGAATGTAATAGTTATCTAACAAGATGTAGTTATTATTCATAAAAAATTAATATTACGTGTAGAAAAATAATCTCACGTAGCCATTTTTCAGACGTGTAAGACCCACACGGCTGAATATGTCAGAAATTGACAACAGGAGCCCCGCGTATATGTGTGTATATATGTGTATATGTGCGCACACATACACACGCGCAAATAATCAGTCTGTGCACATTAGGACTATTAATCCATGCAATTATTTTAACTAGATTTCACCTCACCAGGTAAATCCCTCCCCCAAAGCAGTATTTGAATAGACAAAAAAAAAAAAAGAGAGAACAATAAAGAAGTGATGAAGGGAAGAAAAGGGCTAAAGGATGTTGGACACTTAATGGGAATACATCTTCTAAGACTGTCTAAAGACTGCCATTGCATTGACAAAAAGCAGAAAAGGATAAAAGAACAATTGCAAAAGAGCTTATCGATTAACTTTAAAAGGATTCTGATGTCGGTTACAAGCTCGAGACTTTATACAGAGAGTGTTAGCTTAGCCTCTCAAATGTGTGTTGCATAATTTATATGCTAATAAGTTCTTACATCAAGAAACTTTTTTTATATTAATTCCTTTTTATTTTGTGTTTAAGCTTTTCCCTCCAGAACTTGAAAAATGAGTAGTGACTTATTAGATACATGCTTTCATTTTTTTTTTCATGTTTTACAAATTAAAACTATTTTTCTTAAAGATCTATTTTATATACATTTGTAGGACTAATGACAGGAATGCTCTACTATTATCCCTGTAGAAACAAATACACCTTATTCAAAAGAAACAAATTTAAACTTATACCACAATTTTTTTTTTGTGGGTTCTTATTATTTTTTTCTTTTCGCCGTAAGAGTTCTTAATCTTTATTCACTTATTAATGTGCATCCTATACGCAAAATGGCCAAAAAGAAAAGAAAAGAAAAGAAAAAGCATGGCTCTGCAATAAGTTCTTTTTTGTTTTCAAAGCAAAAAATAAAGAAATACAGAAAAATGTGTGAAAAAGAAAGAAAAAGAAAGGCAAGGAGAATGGAACTTTTTGACCTTCCCCGTGGTGTCAGCATCCTCATGGTCCACTACCAAATCCGATCCTAATCAATGTCACGTTCATGTCCATGCAACATCACATCAACCGTAAATGGGGTTGTCTCCAGTTCCAATCTCTTTAGTTGCGTAAAGTGATAGAATTTCGATATAAACTGATATCTCCAGCTCCGGTTCTCTTTAGTTGTGTAAATCAATAGAATTTCGATATAAATTGATGTCTCCGGTTCCAGTTCTCTTTAGTTGTGTAAATCAATAAAATTTCAATATAAACTGATACAATTTTAATGTAAACGTGAATTATAATTAAATTGATATAAATTCACAATTATACTAAAAGCATATTAATTTAAGGGTACGTTTGATAAACTGAAATCTAAAATTTGAATTCATTAAGTTATTAAATTGTTAAATATTAAAGCTAATACATTTAATGCATATCACATTTAGTGATAAATGAATAACTTAGGATTTGTTTAATAACATAAAAAAGTGCTGAAACTGAACTTTTTCAGACATTCAAATGTTTTGAGTGTTTGATAAATTAAAATCCATCTGTTGAACTTGTGTGTATTTTTTTTAGCACAAGAATTCTAACTGAATGTTTAATTCTGATAAGAATCAATAGAATTCCTTCAACTATCTTATCTTATCTACCAAATTTACCTTTGTTTGTTAATTATGTTCAAAATTATTATATAATTAAACAAACTAATATTCTCTATCTAAGGGTTTTCTATTTCTCTTTTCTCCATTTTTAATGACTTTCACATTTTCTCGATACTCTTCATATAATATATTTCATCTTTTTATATTAATTTGATTTAAAATAAATATTTGCATTTTCATACCTAACAATTTTAAACTAATTAAATCATAGGTTCTATTTCTTTTTTGGATGGAAAGATATAAAGGCAAAATTGTCAAATTTAACTTATTGAGCATTCAGTTATAAATATTTAACAAACAGTATAAATAGGTTTAGCATTAAAATTCAGACATTTATATATTTTTTTTCAGAGTTTAAAATTCAGCAAATTAATTGTTTTAATATTCAAATTTCAGAATTCGGAATTCAGATTCTGTTTTATTCAAATGGAACCTTATCATTTAATTTTGGGAACAAGTTTTGCCTAAAAAATTCAGTGCCACTTAATTAATTCAAATGCTCAATTTTTGGTTATCAAACGTTCTGAATATGTTAAGATGTGAATCCATTAAATTTAAGTGTTGAATTGAATTATCAAACAAGGCCTCAATGTAAATCGTACCGGTTTATACAGTTGAATAGAACCGGACGAGACTCCACCGGAGGGAGTGAGTCCACATCAACCAACATCAAAAGCAGCATTAACGTGACATAGGCCGTAGATTAAGGGAACGAATGAAGCATTTAGACTAGTTTTGGCAATACGTCATAAATTTTGTAGTTACTTTGTTAATTATAGTAATTGGAAAGTGGTTTGACAGGTAGGTAGCTGAAGCTTTGGTCCTTAAACTGCAATATTCTTTTATGCACCCAATCTTTTAGGTTTTAGCTGACTTATAGAAAATATTTTACTGTTAATGTCAACTTGTGCCGACATTTGCCGTAATCGCAATTAGTTACTGTTTAGTCCAAAAAATGGCTTTGAAAATCAAGGAGAAAGATTGGTTTGAAGGGTATTGTGTCGAGAATTTTGAAAAAAAAAATAAAAAGAGATTTGTAGCAAATATATGTTGAACCTTATGCAAGACAACAGAATATTTCCACTTTTCCCTTTTTTTTTCATACGTTGCTAGGGTCAGAAAAAGAATAACTAAATAAAATAAAAAATTTAAAAATATAGGGATGTGGAATTCAAATATAACGCTTCTACTGTACCGGACATAAATTTGCCCTTTGTAAGAAAATTTTGTAGATTATTAATTTCTATGCTATTGTAAAGTTTCTTTTTTTTTTCCGTCAAATAACTACTGAAAACAGTTTAGAAGGGATAATAGTGTCAAAACAGTTTTCCTTTATTGGGTTTTTTTTTCTTTTTTTTTCTTTTTTATAGGAGCTTTTCTTGGAAGAAGTATTCTTTTGGACGTTTAAGATGCCAATAATCAAGGAAAGCAAACTTAAACATGTGACAGACACATCGTAATCGTTAATTTGGAACAAATCATGATATCATCAAGACACGAAATCTGATAAAATACCCAAAGTACCAAATAACTAAATGAGGCGGGGTGACATTAGCATAAAAGGGTTTCAGAGCTTCTATAATCATCAGTGACAATTACTTACACGGAATGTGGATATTGATATAACAAAAGTAGATCATAACACAATAAATGTAAATACTAAAATAGTAATATGCAAAAACAAAAACAATTTTTTTTTACTTGTTAAAATTTGGACCCCAAATTCAATCCCTACCATTTAATTTTAAATTTGTTCATCTCCCACTATTAATTGTTGTGGATGATAACACAGTTAATGTAATTACTAAAATAGTAAGGGTTTTTCTAATGGGTGTTGATCAAGCGCTTATTAACACATCTAAAATTTATCTAATCTATCATATATATATATATATACATACTAACAATTATTACTTTTTATTGCATTTATATACTTTTCTTATTTAATTTTATCTTCTCTCTTATATTTATTTACTTTTTTTAATTAATCTTATATTTAAAAAAATATAATATCTGAAATATTACTTAACGGTGTTTAATGGGTACCCATTGGACAGACCCAAACAGTAATATACAAAAACACAATAAAATTTTTCACTTATTGAAATTTGTACCCCAAATTCAATGCCTATTATCTAATTTTAAATTTATCCATCTCCCACTATTAACCGTTCTCTGCAATCCAAAATGTGATTGCGGAGAACCTGGGTCTGCACAAAAGTGTTTGCTGCAGATCTAAGTCATACTAATTTATTCTATTCTAGGGGGGCGTTTGTCTGGGATTTGACAGCCAATAATATATTTCCGCGCATAAAGGTCCAACAGAATCTATATCCTGTTTAATTACAGCTGGAGTCAATTATTTCTAGTCTCAACAAAATCCGATAGTAGTAAGTTTCTAAAAAGTCAATTACTTGACCATCAAGAGAGTCTTAAACTCTACTTAGATGTAGGTTAAGGGATCAATCCCTTGGCCTGTATTCTAAAAATTTAGGACTTTCTCCTTAGTCTCATTGGATCATCCCCTCTCCATAATATAGAATGTATTCTAAAAATTCAGGGCTTCCTCCTTGACCTGATTGGGTCATCCCTTCCTCATAATGTAGAGTAGGAATAGGTCTATTGTATTTTACAAAAAAAAAAAAAAAAAAATTTCTAAAAGAAAGAGGAAAAAGGGGTGTCTTTAAAAACTTTTTTTATGAGGGAAAATATCCTCCAAGTTTTTACTAGTTTCAATTTGGTTCTCGTATTTTAACTCTGATATATTTGGTCCCTTTCGTAAAATGTTCGTCTCAATTTGGCCCCTTCATGTTTCCACTTTTGACGCATTTGATTCGCTCTTGCTTATTATCCTTAGGGTATGTTTGGTTCCCAATAGAATTGGGGTTTAGAATTGGAATTGGGGTCCCAATTCCAAATCTTCAGTTTGGACACCGCCAATGCCAGAGAATTAGAATTCAATTCGAATTCTATGGGCCACCAATTCCACAAATTCAATTCTTTGGTAAGACCTAAGAATCACAATTCTAATTCCATAATTTCACCTCCTATTCGGGTTAGTACGCGGATCTTAAGTGGATTAAATCAATAAAACGGGTCTCTATATAATCAAAGAAAAAAAATGAAAATGAAAGTCCTCTCTCTCTCTCTCTCGTCACAGACCAACCATCGCTTCTTTTGCAGCTCCTTCTCCTCCACATCTTCCTTCTCCGCCTCCTCCCATCCTTCCTCCTCTGCCTCCACCTGTACTTGCATCGTTGACACCTCGCCTCTCCTCTTACTCATCTTCCTCCTCTGCTTCTTCCCACCATTGAACATCTACTCTCATTTATGCATGCTAAGAGCGAAATTATAGGGTTTCTTTCTGTAAATTGGCTCAAATCTAGTGAATCCAATAGCTGTAGCTAAAGATGACCGCCGGAGATGGCCTTCTCAGCACGACATGTTGTGGGCATCCTTTGTACATGGATTCTCCATTATTGGCCTTATTGATTTGAGGGTAATTTCTTGTTATTGACGCACTTACCTTGTAATTCTCTAAAATCTCATTCTGCTGATGACTTAGTCATTTCTGCCCTTCTTGTTGCTCTTCTACTCAGAAAAATGGATGTATGGTACTGGATCGAATGTATTGTTAAAAGACATCAGCTTATAGTTTGAAAGTTTTTTAACTTCATTTTCACATGAATTTTTCTTTCAGTTCTGTCTCTAAAGGGTGCGTACTTAAATTGCAGAACGTGGTGGCCTCGATCTCCTGCGACAAAGCTGTTTGGGACGCCATCCTGAACAACAGGGCAGTTCAGGATCTCCGGGGCTCAATCTCTGCAGGTCATATGCAACAAATTTATTTGACAAAATTTTCAAAATATATACGTTTATTCCCCTGCCTCCTCTGTATGATTAATCAATTGCTGGTAAAGTAGTTGTGAAATATTTTATTAGATGCTGATGCGTATTCATCTCCGTGTGTTTTTGAAATTAGTATGAAAAATGGGAAAAGGGTTTTTTTTTTTATTTTTCTATATTCTTTGCTTGTTGATCATTGTGGGTTGGAAAAATTGAGGAATTTACTTGTTAGGGAAACTTTTTGTATTTTTAGTATGAAAATGAATAATATTTGTAGCATGCCACTGATATGGACATGGAAGCAAGGAAACGAGAAAAAGTTCCTAAGTCACTGGAGCATGCAGAAAATTTAAGCATTCTCACTCCACTTGCCACAAAAACAGGGCATTTAGTATACTTTAACTGCAAAATTATTGTGTGTACCGTATATTTCTTGAGCAGATCAAATGAACAATCATCTAGTTTTCGACCTTTGACTATTTTGATGAACATCCTGTGTTTGATGTATTGACTACCCTGATGGTAGTAGATACGGTATTCTTGTTGCAGAAATCTAGTTCCATTTCATAAATCAACTGCGACTATAAAAGGTAAAAGTAAACAAGAGAAGGCAGCCATGAGTTTAACCAGGATAAAAGCCTTGATG